>NC_056735.1:1170294795-1170544795 GCF_019279795.1 Protopterus annectens
ACTTTTTTTCCAAAAAGATTATTAGTTAAGATAACCCAGCAGTTTGGAATACTACAACATTGACCTAAGGAAGGACACTGAAAGTTATGCACTTACTATAATGCTAGACCCATGTTGTAGTCTTCTGTCCAACTCAACATATGGCTGATCAGATCCAACCTCGGCACTTTTTTCAAGCTCTTGGGTCCAGGGCTTCGCCTTTTTCCCAACCCATAATTCCCTCTTGTCCCTACAATATCTCAGATCGAGTTCGCTCACTCAAATCTAACACTTTACTCCAAAAGGTAAAAAGGTTATGTTCTTACGATAACATTCCATCTGTGTTGTCCAACTTCATTCCATTAACCTAAGGGACTCTATTCTGACACTCTGAACAGAGTGGCCACCTTCTCACAGCTTGAGATTCCAAACTTGAGCACCTCCTCTTACCTACCCTATAACGCCCCGCACCCCCACATTACCTCCGACTGAGGTTACTTACCAGAAAATGGTGTAGCTAAGCAACATCAACTATAACACAAAAATAAAGGAGATTAGGATATATTTAACAGAATATCAAGAACTCAACCAAGGAAAAGAATTCCTAGAAACTACTACTAGGCTTCCTGAATAAACTATGACTAGGGGGAAAGGGAAGGTTAATGGAATTAAGTTGGACAACACAGATGGAACGTTATGGTAAGAACATAACTTCTTTATCTGATGTTGTCCAATTCATTCCATCAAGCTGAAGGACAGAGTCCCCAGCTACCATAATCCAGAGTTGCCATTAAGGAAGGATATTCCTGAGTACAGTAGAAAAAAAAGCACTTCTGCTCCTGAATATGAAGTCCAATTTGCAATGATTGTCAAAGGTATGGGGGTTTGACCAAGTAGCAGCAGCACAAATGTCCAAAATAGAAACTCTGGACCAAAAAGCTTGAGAAGTGGCCATGGACCTTGTAGAATGCACCTTTTCAGGGCCTGGTAAGGGGACTCCTTTACAAGAACAGATAAACGTAACACAATCTTTCAACCACATGGCTAAAGAAGCTTTGATCGCTGCCTTATCCTTTTTGGCATTTGAAAAGGAAACAAATGACTAATCACACTTCCTGAAAGGTTTAGTTCTATGGATGTAAATACAAAGTAGTCTATGCACATCAAGCATGTGTAAGGCGTATTCTCCTTTGTCTCCTTCGTTCTAATATTGAGAGAAGAAAAATGAAAGCTCAACTGACTGGTTAATGTCCATCTCTTTAGCCACCTTGGGTAAAAAGGAAGGATTCATATGCAGAGCAACTGTCTTTATGAAAAAACAAGTATGGAAACTTAGCGGAAAGAGCCTGCAGCTCATACACTCTAGGCCGAGGTAATAGCTACTAGGAAGAGATTTTTCCAGGAAAAGTATTTGAGATCTACAGTAGCCGAAGGTTCAAAGGGATGATGGACCAAAGCTTGGCTTGCAAAATCATAAGATCCCAAGGGGGCATAGGGTCTTTGACTGGAGGTCATAGCAAAAAGGTGCCCCTAAGAAAAGCCTTACATAACTTAGAAGAGGCCAAAGACACTGAATCAAAACCAAAATGGAAGTTAAGAAATGGCAGCAAGCTGCACCTTGATGGTAGAGTGACTAGCACCTTCCTTGAAAAGAAAAGCTAAAAAGTCTAGGACTACTGAAACTCGTGCTGTAAAAGGATCAATCTCATTCTGCTCCGCCCAAAGGGAAAATCTTTTCCAGTTACTTTTGTAAACCTGTAAAGCTCTATGTGAGATCAGAAAGTCTCCACTGAAGAAGACAGCCTGGGAGATCTAGCTATCACTGGAAGTGGAGAAACCATGCGGTTAATTTCAGGGCCTGAATTTTGGGATGTGGATGCCACAATGGATGACACAATAAATCTGGGTTTGGATCTAATCTCATCGGGGGAAATCAGATGAGACTAAAGAAAGGTGGAACCAGGTTTGACAAGACCAAAAGGAAGCAATGAGGATCACTCTGCTTTGCAACTTGAAAGCTTTCTGTAGCAACTCAGGAATCAAGGGAAGAGGGAGTAAGGTGTATAGTAGACCAGACAGCCAAGCATGAACCAGAGTGTCCCTGGGGGACCGTCCCTGAGGAGGGATCAAGGCAAAATACTTGCTGGATTTGTTACTGAGGAGGGATGCAAAAAGGTCCCAGCAAAGACGACCTCAGTTCTGGAAGATGGTCTCTGCCATGGATTGGTTCAGGGACCACTTGTGAGAAATCAGCAGCATTCTGCTGAATCTGTCTGCTAAGATGTTGGATTTCCCCCGGAATGTACCGTTGCCCCTAGAAAGCGGCTGGAAGAAATCCCCCACTGCCTAACCCTCATCACTTCTCAACAAAGGGAGTAAGACCTGGTTCCTGTTTGTTGAGGTACCAAACCACTGAAATGTCTGTTGGATCGCAATAGTCCCCTGAGGAAGAAAGCTGTCTAGATTTTGTAATGCTAAAGAAACCACTCTCATCTCGAGAACACTGATATGCAACTTGGTCTCTTGGGGAAACCATTTGCCTTCGAATGTCTGGCCCCAACCAAACTGGGAGGTGTCCATGGTCAAAGTGGTGATTGAGGAGGGGAGAAGAAACGGTCGTCCAGGAGTCACCTTCGGGGACTGGATCCACCAAAGGAGAGAATCCCTGCACAAACAACATTTTTATGGGAAGATTCAAGGGATTTCTAAGAGGAGACCACTGTATTGTTAGGGTCCACTGCAGAATGCGAATATGAAACTGTGTCATTGGGAGAAGGGCTATATTACAATTGCTACCATGGATCCCAAAGCCCCTAGCATCAGAAAGGCTGGGGGTTTCAGAGCAGTTAAGATCTTGTTGACATGAGATCTCAGATTTAGTACCCTGTCTGATGAAAGATAAACTTGAGCCTGAAACCCTTGCAGTTGGAGATGAGCTGCAACTACAGCTAGACATCTGGTGAGCATCCTGGGGGCTGTGGTGAGACCAACTGGAAGCACCAGAAACTGGTAGTGACCGGTTCCCAGCCTGAATCGTAGAAAATACCTGGAGTGTTTGTCCATCTTGATATGGTAGCACGCATCCTTGAGGTCTATAGAGCATATCCAATCGCTCATATTCAGGAGAGGTAAGATGGATTGAATCGTGACCATCCTGAACTTGGTGCGTTTCACTGACTTGTTCAGTTATGTGAGATCCAATATAGGCTGCAGATCCCCCGTCTTTTTTGGGTACTAAAAAGAATCTGGAGTAAACGCCCAATCCGACCTGATCAGTGGGAGGGGGGGGGGGCCTCTTGGATTACCCTTTTTTGTAGTAACTTTCTTATTTCCTGGGCAGCTTCTTCCCTCTAACTGGGTGAAACACTGGGGAGGTGAAATTTTTGTTCAAGAATATCAGAAAAGGGAATGGAGTATCCTCTGGGTATGATCCTTTGCATCCATTTGTCATGTATGAAGGCCTCCCAGGCTTCCGGGTGTAAGGAAAATTGTTTCCTGACTGCTTCCAAAGGAGAGCAGTCAGGCAACCATTCAGGACCACTGGAAAAGCTTGCCTAAGAAGGTTCCCGCAACTCTTGATTTTGCGCCCCCCCCCCCTCGGCCGGGTAGGCAACATCTACCATTCTTACTATATCCCCCCTCTGCTTCCGGGGGGGGGGTCACCCTGAGTGTCCTGGAAAAGGCCCTGTGACTTCTGAAACCACATTTTCTTTCTGCCATGACTGGTTCCCAGAGGTTTGTTGTGGAGTAGAAATATGGATCCCAATGGCAGATGAGGTCTTACCATCTTTCTCACTCTGGATCTAAGTGTCATGTACCATAGGTCCAAATAAGGTCAGCCATCAAAGAGGGCATTAATGAAGGACTGCTTAAAAGACTCCACAAAATCACACAGCCTCATCCAGGCATGACGCCTAATGGCAATGCCAGAAATGGCCGCCCTTGAGGTATCTTCCACAGCTTGAGAGATAAACCCCATGGATGCACTAGCCAGGGAATGCAGGGTGGCCAACCTAGAGGAAACAGACTCCCATTCCTCTGAAGGTACGGACCCCAGAACCAAGCTAGAAAGTTCCTTTAAGTCCTTTTGTAGCCGGGTAAAGTGAGAGAGAGGTAGCTCAACTCCCGAAGAACAAAGGTAGTTGAGGCGTAGACCCTCTTACCAAATCTATCCAGAGCCCGGGATTCTCTATTCAGGGGGTGGACAGAGAAGCTTTCCTGAGGGGAGCTCCTTCTTGGAGACTGCTGCAACAACCAAGGCATCAATCATGATTCCTTTGGTCCTAAACTGTTTGTCGGCTGGGGCACTTAAAATTTTATCACCAGACTTGGGGATGGGTTCTACTGTATCCAGTCCCTTCCAAGCTCTCGACAACACCAGCTAGATCAGCAGGTCGACCGGGGGGGGTGGGGGGGCGGACATCCAGGTAGTAAAAGAGACAGCCCCAAAGGCTCCCACCACAACACTGACTCCTCCTGGTAAGAGGTATGGGAGGACCATTTCACCTTTCTGGCAAAGGATTTCAAGGAAGTCTCTAAAGGAGACCTTGTCGGGTGAAGATTTGGGAGACCAGTCACCTTCCTCAAACTCTGTATCCGTGGTGAGGGATTCAGTAGGGGAATCCACATGCCTCCTTTTACATGGTCTGTTCTGAGGGATCTCCTTGGGAGGGCGCTCCGGGCAGGTATCAGAAGAAGCTTGGGGATCAACTGAGGGAACACTGTGAAGGCTTTCTGGGACTGGCTGTCGAAGGTGTAGTTCAGAGGTCTCAGGCACAGTTCCAGAGTGGGATGGGAGACGTTCTGTTGCAGTAAGTGCAGAGGGGCTCCTAGGAATGGACAGAACCTTCTCCACCACCTCAAATGCAGAAGGGCTCCAAACTACCTGGAGCGGTCTCACCAGGGCCAAAACCACCACGACAGACACCTCCCGGAGGGAACAGGCCTCCGCTCCAAGGGGGAATCAGAGCTGAGCTGTCAAAGGTCGAGGCATTGAGGGAAAGACAGGTCCAAGACCTTCAGGGTCAAAGTCAATCCCCTCCGGAACAGACTTCGATGCTATTGCTCCGAAGCAGCCAGAGCCAAGTAACTCAGGGAGAATGTTGGAGGCAAAGAAGAAATCTCTATCTGCTCCAACACCCCGTGGCACCGGGACCCAATGGAACTGAAATCTCCGAAACCAAGGGGTGAACCACAGAAGGAGCTACATGCTGTAACAAGAAGAGCTTCATGGATCCAGAAGTGGATGGAGAGGACACGAGCCCCATCTGGATCTGTGTCTTGAGAAACTACCTCATGAGCTTACCCACATCCCTAGAGGACAAGCTTCGGGAAAATCTAGATGAAGTTGAGGAGGGAGGTCTAGGAGATCTCCATGGGGAACAGGTCGGAGATCTTCCAGGAGGCACCAGCACAGAAGACCTTAGCACTCACACAGCCGGAGCCAATACCTAGGGGACTCCACTCAGCCCCATAGCCACTAAGGAGAAATGAGGTGGAAGGGTGGTGGAGATGAGAGCTTTGAGCCAAACGAGTCTATTCCAAAGACTTTTGCTTCTTCCATCAAGGTTCTGAGGAGGACCACATGGGAGACTGCCTCCTGGACTCCCAGGATTCTTTGGGCTTCTTGGGGGTTGTGTCCCTGATGTGGAAGGAGCCCCCGAGGTGGCAAAAAGAGGAAGCAAGCTCTTTAAAGTGAACTTGCTTCTCCTATCTGCTACAGGCCAGGGGTGGATAGCCCTGCTTATGTCACATTGGCCCACCAAATGGAGAGGCCTCAAACAGTAGATAAACTCCCCATGGGCGTCAAAGGAATCTTTCACCCACAGGAAGTGCACTTTTTGAACCCCAAAGGCTTCTGATCAGCCATAAAGAGTAAGAAAAAAAGAAACTTTTTTTTTTTTTTTTTTTTTTAATTAATGAAAGTCTAACAGATAGAATCCAGACAGCTAGAAAGGCAAAGGAGAAGACAGAAAAGGGTAGGAAAATTCAAAAATTAGAAAAACTCACCCGAAAACTCTCAGTGGAGAAGCTCAAGCAGAACTCACTGCTAACATCAAGTGCAGCAAATGAGATCTGAGGTAATGTTGGGAGAAGCAGGGCATTATGGGTATGTAGGTGGAGCTCAAGTTTGGAATCGTGAGTTGTGAGAAAGCGGCTGGTCGGTTCCAAGCATCAGAACACAGTCCCTCAGGTTAATGGAATGAATTGGACATCACCAAATATAATTTTGAACAGCATATCAATAATGAGAAGGGCAAGAAGTCAGCTCAAGAATGAATATATGACAAGCTCCTGGACAGGTCAATTCAATCAACGAGAGCAACTAGATGACAATTTACATAAAGGAGATGGAGCAAAGGATGGTTCAAATACATAACTTTTGTATCCAATGTTGTCTCATCCATCTGATTCAAACTATCAGACAGATTCCCTAGCAACTGACAAATCAGGGTAGTCCCATGGAAGGATATTCCAAAGAATGGTGGAGCCAAAGGATGCACAGGATCTCGACTGCATGTGCAGCTTATAATGAGAGACAAAGGTATGAACAGTAGACCAAGAAGCAGCAGCACAAATCTCATTTAGAAATGCAATGACCCATTTTGGTCTTTGAGAAGGAAAGAAAATTTGATTGTCTATGGTACAATAAAGGAAAAACACTTGATTGATGGTGAACGTGCATAAAATCTAAGGTATATTCACCTTTAGTAGAACAGTTTGGAAAGAAAATCAGACCATTAACATACCAGTTAAAAGCAGGTTCTGAAAAAATTTTGAGAGAAAATTTGGATTGGCCGAAAGGGATACTATATCCTTACAAAAGAACAAGTACAGAGGTTTGCAAGATGAGACTTATAACTGAAACTCTCCTAGCCAAAATGATGGTCCCTCGGAAAATACATTTTCCAAATCAGAAATGTCAGTTTTACAGATACTGCTGAGTTAAGGCCTGATACAATAAGGTAATATCCTGAGGAGGAAATGGACTCTGATAGGGGATCTAAAAAGAAAAGTTCTCTTTAAAAAGGCCTAGAAAAGTTCTAAGAGAGCTCTGGTTTTCCCTCGTAAGAAAATTGTATACACCTAATAGCTGAACCCTTAATTATGGAAAAAAAATATCACCTTGTTGGAATATCCTCACCAGAAAGTCCGGAATAGATAAGGGTGCTGAGAAAAGATCTAAGCCTTTAGAAAATGCCCACTAGCAAACCTTATCCACTTTCTTTTGTAAGCCTTTCTTGTGTTCAGTTTTTGTGATGAAGACAGAATGTGAATGATTGATACAAGAAGCCCGTCATCCCTGACCATCACTGGAACTGGAGGAACCTTGTGTTAAATTTAAGAGCTTTCAATTCCCAGCCAGACTGGCAGGACAGGTGAGACAGAAGTTCTGGAAGAGGATCCAGGACCCAGACAGGGTGTTTTATTTATTTTATTTATTTATTTATTTATTTATTTATTTAAATTTGCTGATCGGGAGTGTCCGACTGGATGTGGGTCCATTTTCAGCAGAGGCCCGGGGAGAAAAGCTCCACAGTAAAATAAACAGACAGTAGTTGCACTGGATTACATAGCGATTAACAATTTAACATAAAAATTTCTTACAACATATTTACAGATGAAGAACATAGTACATCAGTAGACAACTAGAATCTTTATCTGTGAAGTACATAACAGGCATTAACAAAATGTAACAATGAGAAGTTCCTGCTGTATAATAAGTACTAGGCTTATGAGCATCTGAGCTTGCTATAATCAAGGTAGTTGGTGGAGTGGAAAGAAAGGTAGTAGTTGGATGGGGTGGATGATATTAGAGTGGGAGTTGCAAGGGCATAGCCAGCATGTTTTTAGGTGCGCTTTTAGTAAAGTTTTGAAGTGGGTGCATGATGGTACGGAGGTAATTGTGGGTGGGAGTGAGTTCCATAATTTGGCTATGGCGCAAGCGAATAGTGCTTCACCAGCAGAGTTATTGGCTTTAGTGATCTGCAAGTGATTTTTATTGCTGGATCTTAGTGGTCTGGTGGTGCAATAGGGTTGGAGTAGATTCTGGAGGGATGGGACATTTAGTGGCTGGTTTACTAGTTTGTGGGCGAGTGAGAGTTGATACCACTGAAGGAGGTGAGGGAGTTCAAGCCAACCCAGTTCAGCAAGTGAGAGACAGTGGTGACTATGGTAGGATGCCCCTGTGGCGAATTTGGCGATTTTGTTGTAGATGATTTTGTGTTACAGATGAGGACAGTTTAAAGGAAAGCCAACCTGACAGGCCAGAAGGGGACAATGAAAACCATTGTTGTCTTGCACCAAATGGCTTTCTGCAGAAACTGTTATAATAGGAAAGGGGGGGAAAAAGCATAAATAAGACCCAGCTATCAACTGTGGATGCTGCATCTCTTGGTGGCTGCCCCTCTCAAGAGATCAGGGCAAAACATTTGTTGCACTTGTTGCTTAAATGGGATTCAAAGAGGTCGCAGCAAGGCTGGACCCATCAACTAAAAATCATAGTTGCCATAAACTGGTTGAAAGACCACTCAAGGCAGAAAAACAGATGTGCTCAACTTGTCCAACAAGACAACGGAACTCTTCAGGATATATGATGCTACTAGAAAGCACTGAGTAGACAATGCCAAACTCTCATGGCTTCAATGTACAACTGTTATGAACAGACTCCCCACGGTGGCTCCAATGTGGCCTATTCATGGGAGATTAATGAATTTTGGGGGTGTTCTGGGAATCAGCTCTCCCACACTGGGTTTCTTCCAAGCCGGCTCCAAGAATAAATCAATGAGCTCGTCTGTGGTCATGACCACCCAGGAGGTAGATAAGCTAGCTCTGACAGCCACAAGAAATACAGGCTACTCTTGAGATGGTGTTTTGGTGTACCAGTCCCTCATTGTTTCATCATTCTGAGAAGGTCTTCAAAAAAGATTTATTCCCGTGGGGATTATGGGGACCCCTCCCCTTCCTCAAAGTCAGTATCTTCAGTGACTCCTGAGAGAAATCTAGATGCCTCTTCTGCAAGTCCACTTTATGTGGATTTCACCAGTTGGAGGCTCTTACAAAGGCTTGGAACCAGATGGGGAAAACTTGCCAAGCCAGAACCTTTAAGACCTACCCAGGATGTCTGCCCTTTCAGATTGGACAAGCAGGATGAGGAGCAACAGAGTTTAAAAGTGGTTTAGATGATGCCAAGTGCAACAGAGTGATCTCCTCTCCTGACTTGGACAGAAACTTTTCAATCAAATGCTTCAAAAGCTAAAGCCAAGATCAGTGCAGAGGAAGACCCTGCCCAGATTTGACTCTGCAAATTTAGCTTAGAAAGGGCAAGAAGGAAATTCAAACTTAGGTGTAAATAGCTACCTAACAAAATAGCAGAAATTCTTAAGAAGTGTATCTAATGGGAAAAAAATCTATAAAGTTTCTATTAGAAATCGTGAATAAATCCACTTATCTTCACTAAGAGCACTAACCCCCCAGGATTATATCTTGACTGAACAGGCAGCAAATGAGATGTTAAGTATTATAGGGACAAGAGAGAAATATAGGGTAAGGAAGGAGCCTGATCCCAAGAGCTTGAAAAAGGTATGAAGGTAGGATCCGATAGACCATATGTTGTATCAAATGAAAAAGATATTGGATCTGTAAAGCATCAATCCTGCTAAATGAAGTTTAGACATGGGAACTGTGGCTCTGCAAGAATAAGTGGAAGAAAGATGAAGTTTGTTGACTGTGTTAAACTATTGAGAGAAATGTAAAGCATAAACCCATTTCAGGTTACTAAAGTTCTCATGCAAATTGCATCTCATTCTGTATTTGTTGAAACCAAGAAGTCTAGACTACAGGTAAGAGACTGTGTTTCCTAACACGGACTGCTATAACAGTGCATGCAAAGAGAAAGGGATGGGGAGGCCGATCAGGTCTGGTAGAGTTTTTAGTTGAATCTGGAACAGAAGCAGTTGTTAAAAAGGGATAATTCAAAGAGCATATAAACTATTACATGATAACTACAATGGTTAATCACAGAAGGTTAGAAAAGATTTGGAAGAGAAAGTGAAAAACAATTTACAAGGGAAGAATAGCAGGATAATATATGACTTGCAAGTATGCAACAACGTCGAGAAGGTTTAGAATTTTTGGAAGTGTTTGCATATGCTTTTATATCTCAAAGCAGACTTGAAAGAATTTTTCTTCATGTAAATAACAAATGCTGAAGGTGTGATGATGCAGAAAGAGGTAACTTGGAATATATTTTTGGTAATGTAATGAGCATGCAGATTTTAAAAATTCCCTACAGAATTACTGTGTCAGAAATATGTGTGTGTGTGTGTGTGTGTGTGTGTGGGGGGGGGGGGCAAATGGCTGTAACTAAGGAAATTATTCTTTTGTGCTAGGACAGAAGATTTGAATCACCTAAACATGTTAAGGCCTTATTAAGTTTAATTCTATTGGCTACCAAAAAAATAAATTACTAGAAAACAGAAATCAAAACTTAAACCAACTGTACTTCAGACACTGAACATCGTAAAAGAGAGAGAGAACTGGAAGTGGGATCTTTAGAAAAGGGAAGGAGGAAATTACAGAGAAATGGAATTTGTGGTAACAATACATGCAGAATAATGTACAGCAATAGGAGTGAGGTTTAAGGGAAAGCAGGAATTGAACAATTTTTGTAGTGATGGACTGAATGGCAGCTGTTATTTAAAAAGACTACATATATGCAATGTATACTGTACGTAAGTGAAAAAAAATGAGGATACGACTTGTTTTCAACTAATGTATGTATGCCGTGTCTATGTTCGGCTATCAAAAACAAACCCTCAAACTGCTAAATATCATACAGAAAACATTATTACTGAACATAACCGAATATCAGTAACAGTGAAAAAACTTCATCAAATGGCCATAGTTGGCCAACAAACTGGAATTAACATGATGCATAAAGTGTAGGAAACCTTTTAAATTTGCCGTATTCCCCACTGTAGTGCAATCTCGGAGTTGGTATAAATAGTTAGGATTGATGTTGCCAACCATGGCCATTCAATGAATTTTTTTTTTTTGCTGTTACGGATGTTCAGTATTGTTCAATGATGATGCTTTCCATACAATATTTCGCTGTTCAAGGGTTTATGTTTTCGATAGCTGAACACAGACCCTATATGCCCAAGTCTAAAATGACAATTTAATGAAAATGTTTTTAAAATAAAAGTTAATATATGTTATAATATTTGGCTGCTGGGGTATACGAATGGACACGAATCAGATAAGATATAAAATTTACTGTTTATATAGAGAGGAATATCTAGAATAATGTTCTTAGTCTAAGGTATAGACACATTTTAAGCAATAAAAGACTTAAAGTACAGTTGTGTATGTAAACTTACCATAACAGCAGATGTTCAAATGATCTGCCACAGTAGCCTTGGGGAAAGCCACTGCAGAATTGTCC
This sequence comes from Protopterus annectens, assembly GCF_019279795.1. Taxonomy (NCBI): domain Eukaryota; kingdom Metazoa; phylum Chordata; order Ceratodontiformes; family Protopteridae; genus Protopterus; species Protopterus annectens. The sequence goes on from NC_056735.1 coordinate 1,170,306,221, forward strand.
TAGCAAAGCCTGATATAGTCCAAGACAAGAAATTAGGCTTGTAAATAACCTGTAATTGTATTTAGAGGACCAAGTTGCTGCTTCCAGAATACTTCTAGAACACAACCTTTTCCAAAAAGCCAAAGATGAAGCCAAGGCTGTGATTGAATGGGCACTGAATCTGACTGGAATACTTCTACTGTGGTGAGCATGACAGAAGGTAATAGCTTGAGACAACCTTTTGGAAACAGTCTGCTTTGACACAGGTTGTCCCTTCTTAACTTCACAAGAAATGAACTGATCCAAAGATCTGAAAGATTTATTTCTATCAAGATACCACAAGTTGTCTGTGGACATGCAAGGTATTGAGTACCCTTTCTTGCTCATTTTTAGGTACATTAAAGAATATGGAAAAACTGACAGTTTGGCTAAAGTAATCTTGGACATCACTTAAGGTATAAAAGGATTATTTCAAAAAGGAACCCTGCTTCTGTGGAAAATGAGACTGACTTACCATAATAGCTTTCAACTCACGTCTTGCAGAGGTCAGTGTAATCAGTAAAACTATCTTCCATGTTAAAAACTCATGTCAGCCAGCTACGCTTCAAATGGAGCAACTGTTAGCATCCTAAACACAAATTAAGATCCCAACTAGAGGTCATTTTTCCTGGAGGCCTCTTATGCAAAACTCCTTTCAAAAGCATTCTGAAATGCGAAAGCATTTTGAAAGAGGAGGATCCATGAGGAGACATGTTGAAATAGCCAACAAATGAACATTGACAGAGGAATATGAAAGGTCCCAGGATGGTTACTCTCACAAATACTGTAAAACCAGAGAACAACTAGGTCTGAATGGGTGATGGTTAATGTTGCTAACACTAACCAGAAAACTTTTTTTTCTATTTACTAATGTATGATTTTCTAATAGCAAGGTTTCTTGCCTCCATTAGCACCTACTGCATGTCCTCAGTAAACAGCTGCCTAAAAGGAATTAAGACCCTACCATCCAACCAGTTAGCTGATGCTGACTGGGCTCTGGGTGCATCAAAAATACCCCTGCTCTTGTGTGTCTACATCCATTCTGTGAGGAAGCTTGTGGTAATTGTCCCTGGTTATTTCCAAAAGAAGGGAGAACCACTGCTCTCTGGGACAAAAGGGAGTCAACCACAATGATGCTGGGAGATTCCTTTTGAATCTTCAGAAGTACCCTAGATATCAGTGGAAAGGGTAGAAAACCATACAAGAACATTCCTGTCCAAAGAAAGGAAAAGGAATCTGTCTTCCAGGTCTTCATGCATGGAGCCCTGAAGCAGAATCTTGTCAGGTGACTTTAGAGAGGAAGCAAACAGGTCTACTTGAGAAACTCCCCACAGATGGATCAAATCTTGGAAGATGCTCTGGGTCTACTTGCCATTTGAGAGGGTCTGCTCTTGTCCTGCTCAGCTTGTCTGCCATAAATTTTGCTATAACAGAATGGAGGATGAGTACAGAGTGAGACTGTGCTGTGAAGCTACATTTCAAGCTAACATGTCTAGTCTGCAAAGGAGATAAAAACTTGATTCCCCCTTGTATGCCAATGTACCACATAACTGTGTTACTGTCTGCAACAACTTGAACAGCTCAGAGACCAAAGATGACTCCGAGTTGAGTGCATTGATCAGGGCAAGCATATCTTTTATATTTATGTGAATGCACTTTACACTGGTGTCCCTTACACTTTTATCCCTCCTGAAACTGCTCCCCAATTAAAGTCTGAAGCATCTGTGATGACTGATGGCTTTTCAGCAGGGAGGGAGAAGGGGAGACCTGGATTTAGAAATATTTGTTGTTTACACAATGTCATCACTCTCCAGACAAACCCCAACACTGGGATTTGAAAAGAGAGAGGATACTGGCAGTGGGACCAAAGAAACTTCAGATACAATTTTATCTTTCTCATATGGAGTCTTGCAAGGGGTATCATCAGAATCAAAGATGACTTAAGAACCAAAATCCTGCAGTATTCCCTCACAGTGACCGAAGTCTGAGTGGAAGCCCTTAGGAATCTATCTAAATATAGATCTTTTGTTCCCTCCAGTGGAAGAAAAACACTCTAAACTGAGGTGTTTAGTTGACACCCGAGGAATCCTGTGTAAAGTAGTCAAAATAGACTCCTGAACGTTCTCTTAGAATCGCAGCTCGAGTAAGAGAACTCAGAGGTTGCACTAAATTGGGGAAAGGGCAGGTTTTCTTATAGTTACGTTACCAATTAGTAAGTAGCAAGTTTCGGTCCCATTATGTTGGCCAACTATGGCCATTTGATGATTTGATTTGATTTTTGGAGATGTGCCTGTTCGGTATAAGTAACATTCGATGTTTAACATTCGGGGAATAGCCGTTCGATGCAAGTTGCATTCGATGGCTGAACATAGACCAGATACAGAATCATACACTTTTTCCCCCCATACTTATCAATAATCTTCCCATCCTTGTCAGGAAGAGTGGGAGTGGAATTAATTAAATTTTAGCAGCAGTAGGATTAACTAAAGCTATATTTATTGGATCAGGTTTGGGATAAATGCACAAAAACTTTAAATACTGAGGAACATTATGCATTCTATTTGTCTTTTAGGAGCAGCAGGCTATCAAGAAAATTGCAGGCAGTGACACACATATCCACCAAAGCTGACAGAATTGGAGGAATGGGTGAAAGTTCTGTAAAATCCTTCTGTAACAGTTCATAGTATTTTCTGAAGGACTAAGAAATCTAAGTTATAACCCACTGAAAACACTGGCACATCCAGGAAACAAATCTCACAGAAACAGAACCCCCAACCTGGAGAAACAGAAACCAAGCTCTCCTCTGAGTCTGAATCAGAAAAAAATAAGAAGTTATGTACCTACCATAACGTTCCATGTTAGTTGTCTTCTCTCGCCTTCTTTCTTGCTTGATGGGTTCGGAGCCGATCCTCGGCTCCGACTCGGCACTTGCTAAGCTCGAGAGTCACTTTTACCAGCTCGAGGCAGCCCCATATCCCATGATGCAAGGCGGTAAGTACCCAGATCTCGTTTGATGACAAAGGGCAATAGCACCAAGCATAAATACTTCCCAAAGGAAGAAAGAAAGCCTACAGGATGAAAGAAGGACCAGCTCTGAATGGTCTTCAGCATAATAATCTCTTGCAGAAAGGTCTGTCCAGGCCTGGGGGAAGGAGGGAGGGTCGCAAGAAAGAAGGCGAGAGAAGACAACTAACATGGAACAGTAGGTACATAACTTCTTAATGTTAAGTTGTCAATCTCTCCTTCATTCTTGCTTGATGGGACCGCGTCCCTAGCACCTCTATCCTGGGTGGCTCAATGGAACAGACTCTTGAGGACTGTAGAGCCAAAACTGGCTCTGTCCCTGGAGGCCAAGTCCAATTTGTAATGGGAAACAAAAGTATGAGGAGTGGCCCAAGTGGCCGCTGCACAAATAGTGTCTAAAGGAAGTCTAGATTGAAAGGCTGTAGAAGTGGCTAAGCTCCTAGTTGAATGTGCTTTAGGTTTTGAGCACAGCTGTTTTCCCCTGAGCAGATAAATTTCAGAGATGACAGAAGAAATTCATCTAGACAAAGTCACTTTAGAGACAGGAAGGCCTTTCTTGTTATCCGCATAGGAAACAAAGAGTTGATCGGATTTCCTAAATTGTTTAGTTCTGTCCAAATAATATCTGAGTTGGCGGTGGACATCAAGATAATGTAATTTTTGTTCCGATCTGTTTGAATAGTTTGGAAAAAATACAGGGAGATCAATGGATTGATTCAAATTAGTCTTTGAGGCGACCTTAGGCAAAAAGGTCGGATTAGTTCTCAATGATACTCTGTCCTTGTGAAAGACCAAATAGGGGGGTCGAACCGATAGAGCATGAAGTTCAGACACCCTCCTGGCCGATGTAATAGCTACTAGGAATAATGTTTTCCAAGAAAGAAATTTTAGGGAGCAAGAAACAGCTGGCTCAAGGGGGAGAATCAAGGATGTCAGCACTAAATTTAGATCCCATGGAGGAGGAGGATTCCTGATTGGAGGCTTTAGCAGGAAAATTCCTTTCAAGAAGGCTCTACAAAGCCTATGGGACATAATATTGTGATCTGCGATCCCGACATGAAAGTTCGAGATAGCAGCCAATTGAACTCTAACTGTGGAAGAAGAGCAGCCTGCATGAAAAATCTCCGCTAAGAAGTCCAAAACTGCCTGAACTGGGGCAGTGAAGGGATCAATATTCTTGGCTTTAGCCCAATAAGAGAAACGTTTCCATTTGCTTGTATAAATCCTCCTGGTAGAGGATTTTAAAGAAGCTACTATGATGTCTCTAACAGGGTTAGAGATCAAAGGAAGCCTGGCTAAGGAAGGAAGTGGAGCAACCATGCTGAGAGGTTGAGAGAAGGGATAGACCGGTGCAGCTGACCGGATTGGTGAACCAGAAGGTCTGGCACTGGGTCCAGATGCCACGGCTGCACCAAAAGGTGACGATGGAGGAACGGAAACCAAATTTGTCGAGGCCAATAAGGAGCAATGAGAATCATTTTGGCTCTCAAAGCGGTAGCTTTCTGGATAACTTGAGGGATCAGAGGAAAAGGAGGAAAGGCATAAAGAAGTCCCTGGGGCCAATCCTGGGTCAGAGCGTCTCTGGGGGGATGGCCTGACAGAGGGAAGAGAGAGAAGAAGTCTGGGCATTTGCTGTTTTGGGGAGTAGCAAAAAGATCGCAACATGGGCGACCCCATTTCAGAAAAATCTCCTCCACTATAGATTGCTTGAGAGACCACTCGTGAGGCATGAGAATAGCTCTGCTCAATCTGTCCGCTAAAATGTTGGTTTTCCCAGGGATGTGCGTTGCTACCAGAAACCGATGAGAGGAAATCGCCCATTGCCACAGTCTGAGCGCTTCTCGACACAAGGGGTAGGACTTGGTTCCGCCCTGTTTGTTGATATACCAAACTACAGACATGTTGTCTGTGTGGACTGCAATTGTCCCTACAGGAAGAGAGTCGTTGAGGGCTTGCAACGTTAAAAGCACTGCTCTCATCTCTAGGACATTTATGTGCAGGTGGTACTCGAACGGTTGCCACGTCCCATGAACCATCCTGCCCTGATAATGACCCCCCCCACCCGATCAGGGAGGCATCCGTGGTGACAGTGGCTACCGGGGATGGGGGTACAAAGTGTCTGCCTTGGTGAATCTGGGGAGAATTGATCCACCAAGCAAGATGATTTTGCAAATCTGTGTCACCAGAATTTGGTGACGATTGGAAGTTGTTGGTAAGACCACTGAGTGAACAACATCCACTGAAGAAGGCATGTAGAAGCGAGCCAGGGAAGAAGAGTAATGGCCGCAGCCATGAGACCTAATACCTTTAGAACCATTCTGGCCTGTACTTTCTTGTTGGCTTGATTGATCCTGACATGACTTTGAATGTCTGAAACTCTTTGGTCTGTAAGGGTAGCTGACCTCGAACAGTGTTTAAGTTTGCCTATGAAAGTAATAGACTGGCAGGGCAATAAGGATGACTTTTGAAGTTGACGGAGATGCCCAAATGAGAACAAAGATTTATTGTGTAATCCCTGGCTTGAAGAAGCTGATGCGTGGTGGAGGCTGAAAGGAGCCAGACGTCGAGATCTGGAAACACCTGGAATCCTTGGCGTCTCAGGTGAGCCGTGACCACTGCCATGCATTTGGTGAACACTCTGGGGGCGTGGTGAGACCAAAGGGCAGGGCTCTGAACTGGAAATGACTGGACCCCAGCCGAAGCGGAGAAATCTCCTGGGCGTCTGTGAATTTTATGTGATAGTGCATCCTGAAGATCTATTGAGCACATCCAGTTGTCCTTCTGCAAGAAGGGCAGAATCGACTGAAGAGTGACCATTCGGAATCTTGTCTTCCTCACAGACTTGTTGAGTCTGCTGAGATCCAATATTGGTCTCCAGTCTCCCGTCTTTTTGGGGACCAAAAAGAACCTTGAGTAGATTCCGGGCTCTGAATGGTCTGTTGTAACTGGCTGAATGGCTCTTTTTTGCAGTAGTTTTGAGACTTCTAACTCTGCAATTTCCCTTAGACCGGGTGGTACATCTGGAAGGGAATTTGAGGGATAGAAAGGACTTTCCTCGAAAGGAATTTTGTAACCCTCGGATATGATCGACTGTACCCATCTGTCTTGAGTGAGAGAAAGTACAGTTTTGTACCTACCATAAATGTATATGTTCGAGGATCCACATTGCTGCAGTCCTAACTATTGGGTAGTCCGCTGTCCAGTCGGCCCGAATACCAAAGTATATGGCTGACGTCGGTCAAGGCGCATTAGACTGACGTCAGTACGTCAGGGTACTAATGCGCATGACCGACGTCATATCCTCAGTCTTTTCTTGCCCCAGATGTCAGAAGACCCTAAAAAAACAAGGCCAATACCAAAAACTGCAAACATACCTGCACCAAAAATATGTACAATATATACAAAAGTACCAGAATATAACCTCACCTACACAACCACCCCTAAACACAGAGGGGAAGGAGGGAGGGTAAATTGGACTGCAGCAATGTGGATCCTCGAACATCTACATTTATGGTAGGTACAAAACTGTACTATGTTCTTCATTCCACATTGCTGCAGTCCTAACTATTGGGTAGAATCCCAAAGCAGAGGTAAGGGAGGCTGGCAAATCATAAGGAAACAGGAGCTGACAACATGCCTTGCAAAATAGCTGTGGCAAAACCAGCCCTAGACTTAGAGTAGAGAGGAAGGTGATAATGCTTAGAGAAAGTATGCACTGAACTCCAAGTAGCTGCCTCCAAAATATCCTTAGTTGCCACCCCTTAGAAATGCTGTAGAAGTGGCAGTAGCCCTAGTGGAATGAGGCCTAATCCCAGCTGGAATCTCCTTGCCATGATGGGAATAACAAAATGCAATGCAAAACCCAATCCACCTAGAAATAGTTTGCTTTGACACAGGCTTCCCCTGAACTCAAAGCAAAAGAAACAAACAACTGCTGAGACTGCCTAAAATCCTTAGTCCTGCTTAAATAAGAGCAATTGCCTGTGTACATCTAAAGTGTGCAAAATCTTTTCCCCTTTATTTTGGGGATCTGCATAAAAAGTAGGCAAATGAATAGTTTGGTTTAAAGCCACACTAGAAACCACCTTAGGCATAAAGGATGGATTAGTGCGTAATGATACCCTATCCTTATGAAAAATCAAAAAAGGCTCAACCGCCATAAGGGCCTGCAACTCAGAAACCCTTCTTGCAGAAGTAATGGCCAACAAAAAAGCAGTCTTCCATGACAAGTATTTCAAGTCAGCAGTAGCCGAGGCTCAAAGGTTGTAGAGTAAGTTTCTCCAACACAAAATTGAGATCCCAAGCAGGAGTAGGAGCTCATGGGGTCTTAAATTCTTTGCCCCTCTAAGAAATTGCTTGAACAAAGGATGCGAAAACAATGGTGGAGCACAATCATAGTGAGCTGAAATTGCAGCAGCATGAATCTTAATGGAAGAGAAAGACAAACCTTTGTCCAATAACTCAGTAAGATATTGAAGAGCCACACTCAAATTAGGCTCAGAAATCTCCAAATTGTTTGCTGCACTCCAAAATAAAAATCTCTTCCATTTTTCTGCGTACACCTTCCTTGTACTAGGTCTTCTGGCTTCCATAATCACATTTAAAACTTGTTGAGGAAGTTGAGACCTGCTGTGTTTCAAAACAGAATATGCCAGGCTGTTAGATGAAGAGAGTGGAGCTTGACATTGAGCAGGTGACCGTCCCTCTGAGACAACAGGTGTGGAATCACAGGTAAAGGCCATGGAGGCTTCCTTACCAGACTCCTCAGTAATGGGTACCAGTGTTGCGAGGCCAATCTGGAGCTATTAAAATCATCCTTGGCTTGTCTTGTCTGACCTTTAGGAGCACCTTTGGGAGAAGAGGCAGAGGTGGAAAGGCATACACATGAAGATTTTTCCAACTGAAAGAAAGAGCATCCACTTTCCAAGCTGTGTGATGAAACCTCTTTGTGCAAAACTTTGGCAGCTGGTGGTTTAGTGGGGAAGCGAACAGATCTATGTCTGGAGTTCCCCATGACACTGTCAATTTTTGAAATACATGAAGATCCAGTTTCCACTCGTGGGGATCCATGATTTGTCTGCTTAACACATCTGCTAAGGAGTTCTGTGCTCCTGGCAGAAACCTTGCCTGAAGAGTTAGTTGCAAGCTGAGCGCAGTCTCCCATAAAATCATCGCTTGCCTGCACAACGGGTAAGAATGTGTTCCCCCTTGTTTGTTGATGTACCACATGACAGTTGTGTTGTCTGTTAGAATCAACACCTGCCCTGGAAGAAGTAACTTCTTGAAAGCCATTAATGCAAACTGGACTGCTAACATCTCTTTCATGTTGATATGTAGATGCTGTAGTCTGGCAGGCCACTTGTCTTGTATCCACTTTCCATTTAGATGAGCTCCCCAAGCAATGTCTGAGGCATCTGTCGTTAGAATCTGACTCGCCTCTGGCCGGGTCACAGAGAGTCCCTTGTTTAGGTGACATTCCTGAGCCCACCACAAAAATTCCTTTTGAATGCAAGGTATTATTGGAATGACAGTGTCCAAATCCTGGCAGTGCTGTGGCCATACATTTTGAGATACCATTGCAGCTTCCTCATATGCAGTTTGGCATTGGGAAGCACCAGAATACAAGATGCCATGAACCCTAAGGCTTGAAGGACTGTCCTTGCAGTCAGCCCGGACTGAAGAGATAGGTGATGGAAGTAACTGGAAAGATTCTTTTGTTTGTCCGGGGTTAAAAGGCCATCTGGGCTGCTGTATTCAGTCTCACACCCAGAAAGCACATGTCTTGAGAGGGTACTAGACTGGACTTTATTTCGTTCACAGAATACCCTAGGCATCTTAGCACTGCTATCACATATTCCAAATGCTGTAAAGGTCTTCCTTTTCTTGAGCCAGAATCAGGCAGTCGTCCAAGTAAGGATAGATTTGAATTCCTTTTAGTCTGAAGTAAGCTATCACTGGAGCCAGAACCTTTGTGAATACTCTGAGCAGTAGATAAGCCAAAGGGCAATGCAGAGAACTGATAATGAAAATTTCCAGCTCAGCAGATACTTCCTGCAACTTAGTCTGATAGGCACATGAAGGTAAGCTTCCTTGAGATCTAAAGTTACCATCCAGTGATCTTTGCCCAGCAGAGGTAAAAGCTGTTGTAACGTCAACATTTTGAACTTGGGAATGTCCAGATAAGTGTTGAGGATAGATAAATCCAAAATTGGTCTCCACGTGTTCCCCTTCTTGGTACTAGGAACAGGCGAGAATAAAATCCTAGGCCCCTTTCTGGCACAGGAACTGGCTGAATGGCCCCTATTTGGAGCAACAGAGAAATTTGCTTGTGAGCCTCTTGTCTTTGTAGAGGAGGAATGTCTGGCATGCCTTTGAAAGGAGGCAAGGTATGGAAATAAAACCTGTAACCGTGGTGAATGATATCCAGAACCCATCTGTCTTGGGTAATTAAATCCCAATTTTCTTTGAAAAGAGACAGCCTTCCTCCCAAAGGTGCTGCCAGGCGAGAATGTACTGGCAGCTGAAAAGGCAGGTCATTGGGTCTGTTTACGAAAGGACTGACCCCTACCCTCACCAGAAGTCTGAGCAGGTGAACTCCCTGTTCTAGGCCTAAAAGAACCTTGAGCTCTGCCCCTACCACGTCTAGACCTACCCCTAGACTGGGAATCATAAGCAGGATATGTCCATCCCTTAGTAGGCCAATTTCTACTAAACTCTGGAGGCTGCACCTGCAAAAAATCCTTAACAGTTTGCATAGACTTAGCCTTGTCCTCCATTTTCTTTAAAACTGCTTCCACAGGCGAACCAAACAACACATCAGACTGTAAAGGAGCATCCAAAATCCTTGTCTTAACATGCTCAGCTAAATTCTGATCTCTCAACCAGGCGTGCCTCGAAGAACAGAACCAGTGGCAGCCACCCTCGAGGAGGCCTGCACAGCATCAAAACCACACTGCAAGGAATGCTTACCCACCTGTTCAGACACATGAACTAAATCCTGCAACTCTTTACACTCAATACCTTCAGCCAGAGCATCCACCTTAGACTTCAATTGTGAAAGGAGATAATTCTGATATTTTAACATGTGAAACTGACAATTCAACGCCCTCATGGCTAAAGTGGAAGAAGTATACACTTTCTTTCCCCATCTATCCAAAGCCCTTGCCTCTTTATCAGGAGGAACAGGATTTTTAACAACAGAAGCCTTCGCACCTTTAGGCCCCTGAGAGACAGTTTCCGGGTCTGCCCTAGGACTCTTAAAAGATACTTATGAGCCTCAGGCACCCTATAGTACCTATCCGGTTTAACTGGGGCAGGAGGCAAAGAATCAGGATTCAGGAAGCCTCTGCAAAACATCTTCTACCACATTCAGAACAGGAGGTATAGCTAAAGGCCTATGCTGGGGTAAAAACAAGAATTCCCTAAGCCTCTTCCTGGAATCAGAGAAATCTTGACCTTCCCATTTAAAATGCTCCCTCATGGAATGCAGAGTCTCTGAGAATGAAAAATCCTCAGGAGGCGAAGCTGAAGGAGTAGAATCATCCACATCAGAATCAGAATAAGGAGGATACTCCTGCAAGTCTTCAGCCGAAGACTCAGAAGCCTCCGAACATTGCTCAAAACTCTCAAACTCAGGTTCCACCCTAGGCCTCTTATCAGGAGGGGGCTTAGAACCTCTAATCATAGTAATCAAATCCTCTGCCATTTTTAGCATATGCTTCTTAGGCAAGGACCCTGAAACACTCGGAGAAACCCCCACTGAAGCTAAACTAGGCCTGCCTCTTAAAGAAGCCTTGGAAACAGAAGGGGAGGCCCTAACCACCTTAGGAAGAGAGGGAAGAACAGCCACCTGAGAAGCCCCTTCAGCCTGGCCTACTTCCTGAGAGGACACATCCTGTAACAGTAAAGTCTCTCCCTGAGACTCCAAAGAAACTCCTGGCAAAATCTCCGGCTCCACTGAGCCTTCTAAAGAACCGACGTCCGGGACTGTCGGTTCCTCCACTCTAGGCTTTGCTGCTTTGTCCTTGCGCTTTTTGGCGAAGCGTCGGAGCATCCGGCGGCATTTTATAATTACAACGCTTCCCAAAAACTAACCTGGCACAGTCTAACCTTCTCTTAATAGTGCGTTTGTTAAATCTAGCACAAGAGCGGCATCCAACAACGTCGTGCTCAGGCCCTAAACAAGGTATACACAAAGTATGGTAATCCCTATGAGGTATCTGTTTCCCACAAGAAATACAGTTATTCACTTTTTCTGACATCCGGTTAAATACTGAGGCAAGAAAAAACCAAAATATTCCCCAACGGGGTACTTAGCCAACTTTGATTCGGTCTGAAACTCTGACTTCAGAAACTTTCAGAACACCAATCTGCACTCGCAAAACTGCTTCTGCATCGGACCATGCAGCAAAAACGACTGAGGATATGACGTCGGTCATGCGCATTAGTACCCTGACGTACTGACGTCAGTCTAATGCGCCTTGACCGACGTCAGCCATATACTTTGGTATTCGGGCCGACTGGACAGCGGACTACCCAATAGTTAGGACTGCAGCAATGTGGAATGAAGAACATCGCCAGGCTTCTGGGTACAGCGATAGTCTTCCCCCGACTGCCTCCAAGGAGGGACAGCCGGGCAACATCTCAGGGATGCTGAAAGGGCTTGTCAGAGAGAGACTCTCTGTTTCCCTGGTTTTGTGGACCCCCTCTGCCTCTAGAGCGGCGTCTGTTGTTGTTACCCCCTCTGCCTCTAGGGGTAAACTGACCACGTGAATCGGTGACTCCTTGGGATTTGGAACCACATTTTGCCACCCTTCTGTCCTTTGGGATAAGGTCTAGAAGGGTGGAAAACGGACTCTACGGCAGAAAGAGTTTTGCCGTCCTGCTCACACCTGGTCAACGTTTCCTTCACTTGAGGGCCAAACAAAGCTGACCCATCAAAGGGAGAGTTTGTGAAGGGCCTTAAAGGATCTGCAAATTACATAGCCGCATCCAGGCTTGGCGTCTAAGAGCCACACCTGTACCTGCGGCCCTACTGCTCCATCAGCAGCATATGATATAAGCCGCATGGAGGAGTTTGCAATGGAGTTAAGGGTTCCTAGCTGCGAAGCAATTTTTCCTGAGCCCCGCAGCTGTAGGATCCTGCACAACTTCACCTAGCTCCTTAAGGATATCCCTTTGGAGTCTGGTGAAGTGACAAAGATAGTTCAGCGAACGCATAGCAAAGGTCGCTGAAGAAAACATCCGCTTACCATATCTATCCATGGTCCTAGAGTCCTTATTAGGAGGATGGACAGGTACAGAAGGATCTGCAAGTTCCTTCTTGGTGGCAGCCGCCACCACCATGGCATCAGCGGGGACACCTTTTGTAAGGAATTGCTTGTCCGACGGGGCAGTGATAAATTTAGAAGGCCTCCTAGGGACAGGCTCTACAGAGTCAGGAGCAGTCCACGCCTTCGAGCAATAACCTGCATAAGGGGTGAAGGCGGAGACACCCAGGAGGTGGAGGCGAGATCCAAGCGCCTCCAGGTATACTGAATCATCCTCAGAGGGATTATTGGTGGGCCAGTTTCCCCTCTGTCTAAGGAGTTCTAGGATGTCTGAGAAGGAGACATCCTCAGAGGGGGATCTTGGGGATCCCTCTGACTCATCTAAGTCAGTATCTGAAGTGATAGACTCGGGGGAGTCTACGTGTTTCCTCTTACATGTCCTCTTCTGCGGAGGATCCCCCGACAAATCAGGAGAATCCTCGGAAGAGGGGGATATTCCCAGTGGGGAAACCTGAGGCGGAGGATCTCTGGGTCCTGGAGCAAGAGAAGTGGCAGAGATGTCAAAAGGCACCATAGAGGGAGGAGCCAAGGGAATAGACTGCTGGCTGAGACCAGTGGCCAGCACACTCTTCATTACTTCGAAGGCCCCCCTCCCAGGAAGGTCCGAGAGAACCCGCTCCGAAGAACTAGGAACTCCAGGACCCACCGAAAAGGAAGGCTCCGAGGCAGATGTCGGAGCCGAGCTCACCAAGGCCGAGGCTCCAAGGGGAAGAGCGGGCTCGGACAAGGGTCCGATGCCACTCACCCCCTCGGAGGAGACCAGGGAAGCCCGGCCACCAAATCCCTCTAAGGAAGGTCTCGAAGAGGAGATAAGAGTAGAGGCTGAAGGAACAGAAAGTACAGTTGTGTACACCTACCATAAATGTAGATGTTAGAGTGTCTTCACTGTTGCAGTCATAACTGTAGGGTGCTCCTGCCGGCAGGCAGCCCGAGGTCGGCCAGAATCCCAAAGTCTGGGTCCGGCGTCGGCTGTATAAGCTAGTATCCTGACGTCAGTACGCCTTGGTACATAGCCCTCAGCCGACGCCATCTTCTCCAGCCTTTCTTGCCCTAGAGGTCAGAAGTCCCCAACAAATCAAAAATGAATCCAACAAGGAAACACAAATACACCACAAATATGAGAGAAAGAGGGGATAGGAGGGAGGAACCCGACTGCAACAGTGAAGACACTCGAACATCTACATTTATGGTAGGTGTACACAACTGTACTATGTTCTTCGTGTTTCACTGTTGCAGTCATAACTGTAGGGTGGAATCCCAAAGCAGTGTAGAGGGGGAGGAGGCTTTAGATAGAAGAAGGGGAGGCAAGAATACCCTGCAAGACAGCAGAGGCAAAGCCTGCCCTAGACTTAGAAAACAAGGGGAGATTGTAGTGCTTGGAAAAGTATGCACAGAACTCCAAGTGGCAGCTTCCAAGATATCCTTGGTAGGGACTCCTCTGAGGAAAGCTGTAGAAGTAGCAGCTGCTCTAGTAGAATGACTTCTAATGGTCCCTGGAAGCTGTTTCCCATGATGAGTGTAACAAAATCTGATTCCATAAGCAATCCATTTGGAAATAGTTTGTTTAGAAATAGGTTTTCCAAGAGAACTGGAGGCAAAGGAAACAAACAATTGGTTAGACTTTCTGAAATCTTTAGTCTTGTCCAAGTAAAATCGTAACTGTCTGTGCACATCCAATGAATGCAAAATCCTTTCCCCTTTATTTTGAGGATTTGGAAAGAAAGTAGGAAGGTGAATTGTCTGATTCAAAGCTACTTTCGAAATCACCTTAGGCATGAAAGTAGGATTGGTCCTCAAGGATACTCTGTCCTGATGGAAAATAAGGTATGGTTCCACAGCCATGAGAGCTTGCAACTCTGAGACCCTTCTGGCAGAGGTCAATGCTAACAAAAGAACAGTCTTCCAGGATAGAAACTTAATATCTGAAGATGCAGCAGGCTCAAAAGGAGGCAAAGTAAGTTTTTCTAAAACATAATTAAGATCCCAGGCAGGGACAGGAGGGGTCCTTGGAGGCCAAATTTTAGCCCCTCTCAAGAACTGCTTCACCAAAGGATGTGAAAAACAGGAGGATCAGAACTGAAATGCAGAGATAGCAGAAGCATGAATCTTAATGGAAGAAAAGGAAAGTCCTTTAGATAAAAGTTCCGAAAGGTAAAGCAAAATAGAGGAGAGATCAGGAACCTGAGGATCAGAGCCTCGGTCCTGCATCCAAATAGAAAACCTCTTCCATTTAGAGGCATAGGATTTCCTAGTGCTAGGCCATCTAGCTTCCAAAAGAACATCCAAAACTTGTTTGGGAAGACTAGAGGAAATCAAATTACTTTGAAGAGCCAAGCTGCCAAGCAAAGGGTCTTGAGATTGGTATGTAGTAACTGACCCTGATGCTGGGACAGAAGCGAAGGGTTCAGTGGAAGAATTCAAGGAGGCCCCGAGAACAGGAGCTTTAAGGTTGGATACCAAAACTGTCGAGGCCAATTTGGAGCAATTAAGATGAGGAACTTGGGCTTGTCCTGCTTTATCTTCAGTAGTACCCGAGGCAGTAGAGGAAGAGGAGGGAAGGCATATGCTGAAAGGCTTCTCCAGCTGAAGGACAGGGCATCCACTCTCCATGCTGTTTTGTGGAAGGACCTGGTGCAAAAGCGAGGCAGCTGATGATTGAGATGGGATGCAAACAGATCTATCTGGGGACATCCCCAAACTGCAGTAATCCTGTTGAACAAGTTGGTGTCTAGCATCCATTCGTGAGGATCTGAAATGTTTCTGCTCAGGCTGTCTGCTAAGAGATTCTGTTTCCCTGGAATGAATTGAGCCTGGAGATGCAGATTCAAATTTAGAGCCGTGTCCCATAAACCCATAGCTAGTCTGCAAAGGGGGTATGAATGAGAACCCCCCTGCATGTTGATGTGCCACATGACCATGGTGTTGTCTGTGCGAATTAGCAGAGGCCCTGGTTGTAAAAGGTTTTTGAAGGCTAAAAGGGCATTTTGAACTGCCAACATTTCCTTCAGATTGATGTGCCAGTGAAGATGGTCCTTTGTCCAGGTTCCCTGCTGGCAATTGTCTAGAAAGTGTGCTCCCCAAGCATAATCCGAGGCGTCCGTGGTTAGGATTTGAGTAGGTTGAGGGAGACGAAAAGGTCTTCCTTCGTTTAAAGTGCATGCCCTGGACCACCAGAGGAACTCCTTCTGGAGGCAGGGGATCAGAGGAATCAGAATATCCAGATCGTGGTAATGCTGTGACCATACACTTTTCAGATACCATTGAAGCTTTCTCATGTGAAGCCTTGCGTTTGGAATCAACAGAATGCAGGAAGCCATGTAGCCCAGAGCCTGCAGGAATTTCCTTGCAGTGAGCTGAGATAGAGTTGCCAAGGTGTTGAAAGTAGAAGCCAGCTGAGTTTGTTTTTCTGGAGTGAGGTAGGCCCTTTGTAAGGTTGTATTTAAGAGGGCTCCCAAGAATACCATCTGTTGAGAAGGGATCAAATGTGACTTTTTTATGTTCACTGAGAATCCCAGTAGTAGGAGAAGACGTTGAACAAAGTCCAGATGTTGAAGCAGAAGATCTTTGCTGTCTGCCTGAATAAGGCAGTCGTCCAAATAGGGGTAAATCTGGATCCCCTGAAGTCTGCAGTAAGCCACTACTGGTGCCAGGCACTTGAAGACTCTGGGCGCAGTAGATAAACCAAAGGGCAGAACAGAGAATTGAAAGTGCCTTGAACCTGAGGAATTTCCTGCGTTCTTGTCTGATAGGGATATGCAAATAGGCTTCCTTTAAGTCCAATGTCACCATCCAGGCGTCCTGAGAGAGCATTGGAATTAGCTGTTGCAGAGTAAGCATCTTGAACTTTGGAATTTCCAAAAAGGTGTTTAACACAGAAAGGTCCAGAATAGGTCTCCATGAGTTTTGTTTTCTGGGAACCAGAAACAGCCTTGAATAAAACCCTTTTCCCATTTCCGAGAGTGGAACAGGCTCTATGGCTCTCATGGCCAGAAGAGCATCCACTTGAGTTAAGGCCTCTGACCATTGAAGTTTTGGCAGATCTGGCCAACCGTGAGTCCTTGGCAAAGTGTGAAAGTGGAACTTGTAACCTTTTAAAATTACGTCCAATACCCATCTGTCCTGGGTAATATGAGTCCAATTTCTGTAAAAGAGACAGTTTTCCTCCGAGAGGGGCGTCCAGGTAAAGGGGTCCTGAAGCCCAACCGAGAGAGTCATTGAGTTTGCTTTCTTTGAGATTGGGATCTGTCTTCTCCCCTTCTAGGTGAAGAAGCAGTCCATTGTCTAGATCTGTAAGAGGTCTGGCCTTGACCACGACCTCTGGAGCGTCTATATCTTCCCCTTTGAGGCCTGTCAGGCGTGGGAAAGGACCAATTTTTAGAGGGCCAATTCCTGGAAAATCTAGGAGGCTGAACTTGCAAGAAATCTTTTACAGTCTGCATGGACTTTGCCTTTTCTTCCATCTTTTTAATAACTTCCTCAGCCTTAGAACCAAAAAGAACATCTTGTTGAACAGGGGCATCTAATAACTTAGCCTTAACCTGTTCAGGTAAACTTTGTTCACGAAGCCAGGCATGTCTCCTAATCACAGTACCAGAGGCAGCAGCCCTGCAGGAAGCATCCAAAGCATCAAAACCACAATGCAAGCTATGCCTGTTAACCTGTTCAGTAGCATGCAAAACATCCTGAAGTTCCTTATCCTCTGCACAAGCAGGAAGGGAAGCAAGCTTTTGCTTTAAAACAGACAAAAGAAATTGCTGATATTTAAACATATGAAACTGGCAATTTAAAGCCCTTACAGACAGGGTAGCAGAAGTATATACCTTTTTTCCCCACCTGTCTAAAGCACGAGAATCCTTCTCTGAGGGAATAGGATTTTTAGAAGTAGCAACCTTAGCAGCCTTAGAGCCCTGAGAAATAGTTTCAGGATCTGCAGAAGGGTTTTTAAATAAAAATGAATGACCCTATAAAATCTATCAGGCTTAGAAGGAGCAGGAGGCATGGAATCAGGATTCAAATTAGCCTCAGGAAAAGCATCATCTACAATGTCCAAGACAGGAGGGATAGCTAAAGGCCTATGCTGAGGAAGAAGAAATTCTCTAAGCCTCTTTTTGGAAGCAGAATATTCCTGTCCTTCCCAATGAAAATGTTCCCTCATCTCATGCAAGGTTTCCCCAAAAGAAAAATCCTCAGGCAGAGAGGCTGAGGGCAAAGAATCCTCAGCATCCGAATCCTCATAAGGGGGAAAGGAATAGTCCTGATCAGAGGAAGAAACAGAAGATACAGAAGCCTGGTCAGAGGAATCCAGAGTAACATCCTGTTGAGGCCTTTTCTCAGGAGGGGGGTGAGAACCCCTAATCATTGTAAGCAAATCTTCAGCCATCCTCAATAATTGTTTTTGTGTCTTGGGAGTGGATTCAGAAGCAGCTTGAGCTGGAACTTTAGACTTAGTAGGAGTCTTTGTCTTTGCCTTTGAAATAGTGATGTGAGTAGGCCTGAAAACCCCCTCAGAAGCCGGTACCTGCACAGCGGTTCCGGACCCATCTGAAGGAGTGACGTCCGAAGGTCCTGCAGCAGTTAAAATAGTGGGCCTTGATGGCTCCCCATGGGAGGTAGTTGTTTCCCACACGCTATACAATTATTAACTTTTTCTGACATCGGAGGAACAAGAAAAAGATTCCCCAATGGGGTACTTAGCTTTGAGAAGAGAAGTAACAACTTCGGACCGACAACAACCAAATACGCTGTTCGAAAATCGCCAACCAACGTTTTGCGAGCTGCTTTCCACCGCACGGCAAGAAAGACTGGAGAAGATGGCGCCGGCTGAGGGCTATGTACCAAGGCGTACTGACGTCAGGATACTAGCTTATACAGCCGACGCCGGACCCAGACTTTGGGATTCTGGCCGACCTTGGGCTGCCTGCCGGCAGGAGCACCCTACAGTTATGACTGCAACAGTGAAACACGAAGAACATGGGGGTATCTGTCCCTCAGCCGTAGCAGTAACCATTCCCGAAGACTCCAACTCCAAACTCTGGGGTAGAGTCGAAGGAGGAACTGCAATGGGGTGTGGACCAATAGTCGTCTGCTGAGACGGACTATGTAGCATTTGGGCCAGTGCCTGTGACTTAAGTAATCTACTGACCACTCTCTCTAAATCATGGTCAGAAAGCCTGGATGACCTTGAAGATCGGCTCCGCTCCGAGAGGAGAGGCGAAGCCGGAGCCGAAAGTATTGGCTCCAAGGAAGGGGACCTAGACCTCTTCCTCGAGGGAACCATCTGAGCCGATGAAACCACAGCAACTGTCGGAGCTGACAACTTATCGGCGCCGACAGGTAGCTTCGATGCATCGGCTCCAGCCGGAGCCAATACAGCCACAAAAGTAACGGTGTCGGAGCCGAACGGAGCCGACACCGATGCCTGAGCCACATGGTGGTCGGAACCGATCGGAGCCGACACCGAAGTGGTCGAACCAGAATCGGCACCGATGGCTAAAGGTTTATGTAAAGTACAGTCGGCTCCAGCCGGAGCCGATCTAGACTCTGAAAGAGTCGGAGCCGAGGCCACAGGCTTGGACACAGAAGCCTGGGCCTTGGAAGACTTTGAAGTCTTAGATGGAGCCGACTTAGCCGGGGAGCCCTCCGGCTTAAGAAGGCCCCTCAAAATTAATTTATTTCTTCTTTCCTGCAGGACTCTCTGGCTGAAAGAGTGACAAATAGCACAGAAGTCCTGCAGGTGAAGAGGCCCCAGGCAGTAAAGGCAAGAAATGTGACCGTCTGTCAGAGACATCTTCTGACAGCACTAGTCACACTTCTTAAAGCCTGAGACCCTTTCCTTAGACATAGTGAATCACACACACACAACACTAGTCCAAGAAATTAAATTATATAAAACTATCAATAACAGACACACACACCCTAACAAGAGGGGGATGGGATGGGAGAAAGTCTGACTAGAAATTTTTAAGGAGTCAGGGAAAATCTTGTCAGAAAGGGACTAAAACTGTATTAAAACTAATTATCTAAAGTTTTTTCTGAAGAAAGGGGCAAAAGTAGTAATATAACAATCACTTACCAGGAGCTGGTAAAAGGAGGACCTCATCAGCGAAGCGGCAAACGAGATCTGGGTACTTACCGCCTTGCATCATGGGATATGGGGCTGCCTCGAGCTGGTAAAAGTGACTCTCGAGCTTAGCAAGTGCCGAGTTGGAGCCGAGGATCGGCTCCGAACCCATCAAGCAAGAATGAAGGCGAGATTGACAACTTAACATCTTGTATTTGTCCCTTCATCTTCCTGCCCAGATTTAGAGTTTTGAATCTTATAAGATGGTTACCAGTAACCATCTTACACGGAGGAGCAATAGCCTAAATTAAACCCTGTGCCAGACCCAGTAAACTACGCCCAAGAAAATTTGTGGAGTAGATATACATTTAGTTTTCTGTTTATTTTTTGACAAGAAAAAATGCCATACAGTATTAATGGCAGCAGTCACGTCCCCATAAATGGGCACAACATTCTTACCAAACAAAGAGATCTTCCCTGTTCCTTCTCCCTGAACTGGCAAGAGTTTCTCTCTCTCTCTCTCTTTCCCACGGAGGGGATCCTAACAGCTTCAGAGGACATGGCTAACACCCTGGGGGTCCATACTGGCTGTAGTTGCTAAACAAGAGGGATCCAGGGTTAAAGATGAGTGGTCTGAGGAATAAGCTCTGACTACAGCCGAGTTTCCCACCTGCAGCTGAGGCAAACTGCTAGCCTGCTGTGGTGGCAAAGGCTGTTTGCTTAACTTTGCCCCCCCCCAACCCACTGCTGGACGGACAGACTGTGGGCTGTTAGTATGTTCCAATGTCAAATCAAAAATTGTGCCTCTTTCTGGGGAAAACCAGCAGTAAGAACTGGCAAAAATTTCAAGTCTTTAAAAGTCACTTTTTTCACATAAAAACACAATGAATAATGTTGTAAAATGTTTTGTCAGCACCAAAAAGTAAAATAAACACTTTCTCCATATGGAAACATTGATTTTCAATTGTCTTAAGAAACTTTTAAACTGACAGGGAAAATGTGCGTTCCTGTTTAAAATTACAGTTAAGTCTCACAACAGTCTGTTAAAACAAATGCTTAGCTTAAAAATAACTTTCCTACAGAGGAAAGTACAATAAAACAATTTTTTACGTGGAAGGTTTTTCACCCAAAAGCAACAGATCTACTCAGCAAACAAATGGCACAAGCTGACAGTATCCCCAAAAGCACCCATATGGGAGAGCTCTTTCAACAGAGGGAAAGTCTGAAGAGGCTTGGCACCCAAAGTTGTATTTTTAGTCATCTCAGTTGAAGCTTGACTGATGGGTTGGGCATGTGGAAGGTGCCCTGAAGCTTTGGGAGCTGTCTGGCTGTAGCTAAGGCTACTGCAGTGATCAATATGATGAGCACCAAGAGAAAAAGATGAAAAGCAAGACAGATGGTAGTTCTTTCTTGAATTTGTAAAGTAGCAGTTTCTTTTTTCCATTAGTATCTGCTTTTCACTGAAGGCAAGCAGCTAGCAGATGTAGGGAATTAATCATGACCAGCCTGAATAGTGTGTTTTGAGCAAAATTAGCAAGCTACTGAAAAATTAAAGGGTACTGGCACATAGTTCTGTGAAAATAAACATTAAAGTAAGAAATGAGGTTTGAAACTATGGAGGTGAAGCCTCCCCAGCAGCCCTTGTACTTTAATACATTGAACAGAGAAGTACACAATTTATGAGTAGCCAGTGTACTTGTTAAGGTTAAAAGTTCATATTTACTGAAGACATACAAGTCGTTTTTGAGATCTAGGAGGGGGATAGAAATAACACAAGAATAGGTAATCACCTACTAAGACAGAAAACAAGCTCTAACATGCATATCAGTATGGTATGCCTTAATTTTGATACAATACAGCCATCACATTGGAAGGACAGACTTCTTTTTTGTAAAGTGTAAAGGTTGATAAGGATTTATTACTTTGCTCTAAGTTAAAAGGGGATTTTTTTTAACTGCATTCATTGTTTTTATCTTGAATTTTTTTTTGCTTAAACAAAAATAGTCTGGGAAAACGTGTCAAGGGTTCAAACACAGAACATAAAATCTACATAGAAGGCTGGCCTAACTCTTGGTCCATTGTGTCATTAGTGTGCACATGTAATCTGCAAAATGGAAACACGTGCAAAAGAATGGTTATGTATGACATCTGGGAGAAACAGCTTATCTTTTTATCAGAATGGTTGCTTTGTCGATATTAACATGGAATGTAAATGGACCTACAAGTACATACACAATAAGCAAAGCACACAACTATATTAAGAACTGTAGGCTGGCAAAGTTACAGGACATGTACTGGATATAAATGAGCACAAAGTGAATTTGACAAAAGGATTTCAAGGTAGACTTTACTCAAAATATTACCAACAAAGGAAAAAAAGAATAAAACAGATTCTGGCAGATACTTCCACAGTGAGAAAAGGACAAAAAAAGAACAAGAATGGTAGACTTTTGGTAGCAAAGGGTTACTGTCAGGGTAGGAGGATTAAACTGGCATGTGTTTATATTCTATCTAATACTACTTTTATAGAGTTTAGGAAAATTTTAGGAGAAACGTTTTTGCCAGATATTACTTATGGCTGGGTGTTGGAACCTGGAACCTGATTTGTAACAGTGAATATGCATCTGGGGACCTGCAATGACAGGATGTTAGGATGTTTGCAGGCTGAGATTATGCTAGAAAGCTACATCCCAGGCTACCATAGCTAGTTTGTACACAGGGTAATATATGGTTCCTCCTATTTGTTTAGGCACATTACTGTAGTGTTGTCTGTAACCACTTGCAAGGGTCCTGGGACACACTGATAATTGATAGTTGAGAGCATTCATAACTACTATACATCTCTTAGGTTTATGTGCTTTGCCTTTTTTGCTCTAAACATCCTACACTTCTGCTGCCAGACAATGCTCTCCAAGCACATTTACTGACTGTGCTGGAGCTGGAAGGGAAAATGAGAGACATGGATTCAGATAACCTGTTCTCTCCACCAAAGAGGTTTCCTTCCCAATAATCTCCACAAAGGGATCTTGAATGTCAGGTGATGATGATGGTGGGACCACAACAATTTTAGGTATCACTGTTTTTTTTGTCTTGTTATATG
Source organism: Protopterus annectens (assembly GCF_019279795.1). Taxonomy (NCBI): domain Eukaryota; kingdom Metazoa; phylum Chordata; order Ceratodontiformes; family Protopteridae; genus Protopterus; species Protopterus annectens. The sequence goes on from NC_056735.1 coordinate 1,170,328,752, forward strand.
AGAATTACGGATGCCAGGAATACCAGTATCCTGAGAAATTCTCTTACGGAGGGCCCTGGTTTGAGTGGAAAATGTAGAAATAGACATAGCTATATATCTACATTTTCCTGTGAAAGAAAACCTCTGAACTGCGGTATCTATGAGGCACTCCATGAAAACATTCCTGCAAGGAGTCAAGCAAAACTTTTGGATGTTCCCCCCGACATCTCTTACCCAAGTAAGATTCCTGACGCTTTGAAAAATACTCTGCAAATGCGAGCAAGTCATCTGAACAAGTTACAATGGGGAAAATTTGCAGTTTGCAGTAGACCATCTCTGGAGCAAAATGCTTTGTAAAGACCTTTAGATCAGTGGATAATGCTCATAAACACAGCAAACCTGAAAACGACATTTGAACTCTGGATGCTACAGAAATGAGATAAGCATTTTTTAAAGCTAAGGTCACCAAAATATTTAAATGGAGAATGACACGTAACGGGTCATGAAGGGATAACATTTTGAACTTTGGAACTCTCAGAACTTGGTTTAGAGAGGAAACTTCTACAACTGGCATCTATTAAGATTGTCTCTTTGGCACTGAAAACTGTCTTGTGTAAAAATTTTCTCTTTTTCAAGAGGGAGGGAAATTTTCTATCAAACCCCATGAGCTAGTAGATGCTAAATGACAAGAGGGGAAAAAAGTTTGTCTGTCAGATGAGGAGTACCCTGAAAAGTTGGGAGAGATTCCCACTTTCATCTGTATCCCTGAAGATTTACTCTCATGATCCATTTGGCTGAAATTATCTGTTGCCAAAGAAAGAAACCAAGGGCCAGATTTCAGGGAAGAATTAAAGGTTTGACAGGGTGGGTAGAGAGAATTTTGAAGAGAGTCACTCAAGCCTTGGTAGACTGTTCTTGTTTCAAGGGGCTGGGCTCCTACTTTGTTTTTGCAGCCCCCCTGCCATACCTTTTTTAAAGACTGCTTACTGACAGCTTGCTGTGGCTGCTTATTTTGCTTTTTGTGAAATGCTGAGAGGTAGCAGTAAAACCCTTGATGAATCTTGAGAAGGAAGGCTGAAAAAATAGAGAAACTCCCTGAATCAGTGTCCATTGTTCATCAAACTTTAAGGACTTATCCAGTTGGTTCAAAGACCACCTCTTTAAGGCAGAATACAAAATTTCAGCTTTTAGATCATCAGGAAGACTTTGTGTATGTGATCAAGCAAACATCCTCACAACTAATCCAGTAGCAGCAGCTCTGGAATTAGCATCAGCTGAATCATAAGCACATTTTAATGACTGTTCACTGACTTCAGACAAAAGCAATAAGATTACCCAAAGTTGATTTTTCTTTAGACAGTGGGAAAAAAGCCATAGTTTTTCTCGTATTCTCAAAAGAGGCAATCAGACTTTTAACACCTGAGCTTGACAACATACAATACTAAAATAAGTGTTGCAGAACGCTACACTTTTTCCTCAACCTTTCAATGGCTTTCACATCCTTGTCACATTAGGAGGGAGTGGCATTTACCAGATGTTTTGCAGCAGATCGGGTTACCCAGAAAATCTCTGCAGGGTTTGATCTGGGGTTACATAATAAAAGTGTGCAAGATTTAGGAACTTTATACAACCTGTCTGCCTTCTTAGGGGGTACAAGGCTGGCTCTCAGGCAAGTTATAAGCTGTAATAAATACATCGTGCAATGTTGTAAGAACAGGAAGAACAGGGGTATGTTTAGGAAATAACATTTGCAATTAATCACAACATTCCTTTAATGACAGTGGAAAAATCATAATTTTCTCACTGAAGCAACTAATTCATTCTGGATATGGTTTCAAAAAATGATCTTACAAGGGACTACCAAAAGATATACACTCACCAGAATCAGAATTAGAAACCTGAAGAAGAAAAAAAATATAACTTGTCTCCTCACAATCCAAATGTTTTCCTGTTCAGTGTCTAACACCCTCAGATAGTAAATAATCCCTTTTTCTCTTAACAGAAACAACAGAATTGGTAGGGGTCATGACCTAAACTAAGACCTAAGCTAAGCCCAAGAAATCATTCCAGTCTAAAGTAACAGAGACACACAAGTCTAACATTTTGCTTACTCTTAAATTTTTAAGCAGCAGACAAGCTTTTGATGGGCAACATTTCCCTAGGGACAGGCATCCCAGTCTGGCTAGGAAGAGAGTTACTCCCCTGCCCCTTCTTCCAAAACCGGCAGTTCTCCCTTGCCCACAAACGGCACTCCAAAAGCAGATGTGTCTAACTCTTGGTCCATTGTGGCTGTAGGAACTACATTACAGTGAGCAATGGAAAAAAAAACGAATGGTCTGACGAATCAGAAATGGTTACAGCAGTCACCTATTGTGGAGAAGGCAAATTAGGTAACCTGCTGAAGAGGCATAGGCTACTTGGAATTTTTATTTTTTTTATGTGGCTGGAAGAAGGAAGAATCAAAGGAACTGGTTGGTTGTTCCATGGTGAAGCCAACAAAAGGTACTTCAGTCCCAGTGAAGCCTGGCAGCAGTAATCAGTGAAACAGCCTAGTATTTAAAAAGTTGATGTTTTCACCAAAAACACAGTGGAAAACACTTGAAACACTAACCTCGGCCCCCAAAAAGGAATTTAATAACTTTTAAACAGGAACACAAGATGCAACCTACCACACTACAAAACTACAGGCAACTCTGCAACCACATAAAAAATAACCAAAGGAAAATAATAAAAAAAAAAAAAACAGTACTACCCAGCATTCCAGTCCAAAAACAGAAATAATCCACAAAAACTCTGGACAGGAATCTCCTCACTCCTAAACCCTGGTACTAAGACCAAACCCACTCCATTTCCCAACAAAAATAATAATAATAATATTTTCAACAACCCTTCATAACACTATATCAAACATTACATCTAAATTTACCCAACACCATACTGACCCATGCTCTTCTGCCACAACTCCTTCAGATCCCCCTCCTGTCAGACATCCCTCCCACCAACTCCCACACACCCTCCTCCTCCTTTAAAACATAATCCCACTACAACCGTAAAATGCCTATTCCTCAAACGTAAACCAAGTTGCAATGTAGCAGATGACCTGCCCACAAACTTAAGACTTGCCGCAGATGCCATTGCCTACACTATTCGCATTCTTACTAACAGATCCATCCTTGAGTCCTATGTCCCAAAAACTTGGAAACTGGCACATATTATACACCTCCATAAAGGCATAGACCTCACAGATTTCTCCAACTACCACCCAATCGTTATTCTCTCCCCCGTTTGTAAGATTCTTCAAAAATGTATTCAGCCAACTCCTTGAATTCCTCACCAACAAAGTCTGTCCCCTATTTAACATGGATTTAGGCCAGGTCACAGCATGACTGCCATCACATCCTTCATGGACACAATCAATAAAGCTAGGGACTCTGGTAAATATGCCTCATCCACCTTCTTAGACCTTTGTAAAAAGCCTTCAATACCATTTTCTCATCCACTTCTTAGCCAACTCTCATTAACAGGAAGGTCTTCCCCTTCTCAATTCATTATCAAGCTACTTATCAAATAGAAATAAAGTCACCAAACAGCACCCAAGTAGCCAGTAATCCAAAAACACGATGCAGTAGGTGAAACAAAGCCACAGAGAAGGAACGGATGAGATGAAAAGTTTAATAACTTTAAAACAGCTTTCGCTTCCGGCAACACTCAGCAGAGAGTAGCTTTATAGGTCTGTTGATTTCCCTTTGAGCCCACATCTGATGAAGTAATATGTAAACGAAAACGTAATGTGGAATGTTTATATGTGCTGAGTGTTGCTGGAAATGAAAGCTGTTTTAAAGTTATTAAACTTTTCATCTCATCCATTCCTTCTCTGTGGCTTTATTGTTTCACCTACTGCATCGTTTTTTGGATTACGTATCAAACAGGCAACAAGCTGTTAAATGGAACTACTCCTTTTCTTCCCACCTCTCCAATCCTACAGGGGTACCCCAAGGTTCCATAATGGTACCCCTACTTTTTAGCATCATTAACAAGCTTCACTCATCTCTTATTCATGACTCCCTTATTCAATACGCCGATAATTTTACAATCATTTGCACTACCAATTCTATTCCCAAGCTCCAGCAGATTACTCAACTAGCATTCACTTCCACTGAAAACTGGCTTAGCAAAAATCACCTGCTGCTCAATCCTAACTCAATACACTCGCCTACAACAAAACACCAATAGAAATGGTCTCCCAAACCAAAGTACTAGGGGTTAATAATTAATGAACACCTCAAATTCAATCTTCATGTGCATCACAACAACAAACAATCTCACCAAAAATTAAGCTTACTATAAAGGCACAAGCACTTCCTTACCCCACTACAAAAACAAACCCTAGCCATCACCTATCTTCTACCTTCTTTAACCTATGGTACTCCACTACCCACAAACTTAACCTCTAATCTAAATTCCAAACTAGAAACCTAATACAACAAAATTGCTCTATTTGCAACAAACGTCCCCTATTCTACCCGCCACTATATAGCATTATACTCTCTAAACTGGTTAGAATTACCACACTTTCTCTCCTACATACAACTAATGACAGCAAATAAAACTGTATACAAACCATTATGTCATCCCACCTTCTCCTCCCTTTTCACCAGCTACCTACCCAACAGGTCACCTGAATCTGAAAATCAACATCTACTAAAAGTTCATAAACCAAATCTTCCAGCTGGCTAGCTTCTATACTCCTATACTATTGCCAAAAGTGGAACTCACTTCCTATAACTCTCAGATCAATTCCAAACACCGCAACCTTTAAAACTTCTTTATATAACTACCTAACTTCCCCACATGAAGCTGTAACTGCTCCACATCCCCCTCCTTCAAGACCTGACCTCCTACTCCTCCTACTAATTTAACTATACTCACTCACTTCTCCAGTCTATATTTTAGATACACTGACAAAAGTGTTCATGCCAACTGCCTAAATAATGTTTTTGTTGAAATGCTCTATGGTGTTTTGTTAATATTGTTCATATATGTACATTCATGTTTTTCTTTAACTGTATAAGTATGCATACTGTGATATTCTGTACAACCTACCTTAATTGTGCAAGCACATAACATGTTCTTGGAGCTTTTCTCCCTGGGCCTCCACTGAAAATGGGTTCTCTGGGCCCAATGGATTATCCTGGTAATCAAATGCCAATAAACAAGTTCGTTTTAACAACTCTATCCTCAAAAGTAATGCCTCCACTAAAAATGGCTAAAAGTCAGTCAATAAAACACCTTTCCCAGCATAAACTAAATACTGTTACAGAAAGTTACATTTCTGAGAGAAAAGTAAGCTGTGGAAGTTTTTTTTTTTTTCTCCACAAGGGAACTTCTCTGCCCAGCAATGAAGAAGTGTTAGCTGACTATCAGTCCTCGAAAGTCCACAGGAAGTGTGCTCGTTGGCAACATGAAAACTCTGAAGATCTTGATGCCCAAACCACTCTTTATTCAACTCTACTTGTGCTGGTTAATGGTTTGGGCAAATGGGAGGTACCATTATAAGCTTTAGAAGCTGTATGGCTGTTATATCCTTAGCATAACAAAGCACATATATGCAAAGACTACTGCGCCAGTGATCAAGTGATTATCATTGTCATCAGGATCTCCAGAGGGGGAAAAAATATGCAACTGTATACAATGCTGACAAATGCAGTAATTTCTACTTAACAGGGTGACTTATACAACCAGAGAAAGCTCAAAGGGTTCTTTCTCATGAAGAAAACAGAGGAGCTATGGACATAAGTGAACAGAGATTTCAATCCACTCGTGTCTCAGACTCCTTATAAGTAATCTATGTCTGGCTTTTGGGCTCAGTCAGACCCACTACATTACAAAAGCACTGCATCTCAGACACAGAAATAATACGGCTAACAAAAGTTCAGCTAACTTGTTACTAAAACAAAATACAAATATCAGGAAAGAGAGGGATCCAGCTTGTGAAAGCAACTATGCAGAAGATGAAAAAAAATCACCAGTTAATTAAATGCATGCATGCCTCTGTCAAGCTCTAAGTAATGAATGAATGGTTTTAAGGGTAGTAAGAAACACACATATGTGGTTGAGATGGTCACACAAACTCCTAGAATATCAACAGATGGCCACCATGATATTCAGACATATGGTGGATATAAAAAGTGTACATACCACCTGTTAAAATGCCAGGTATTTGTGATATAAAAAATGAGACCACAATAAATCATTTCAAAACTTTTCCCACCTTTAATGTGACCTATAACCTGCACAATTCAATTGAAAAACAAATCTGTTATGGGAAAAAATATAAAAATTAAAAAAAATGTACAATAAGTTGGTTGCATAAGTGTGCAAACCCTTAAATTAATACTTTGCTGAAGTACCTTTTGATTTAATTACAGCATTCAGTCTTCTTGGTAGGAGACTATAAGCATGGCACATCTTGACTTGGCAATATTTGGCCACTCTTCCTTAAAAAGCGCTCCAAATCTGTCAGATTGCGATGGCATATCTTGTGCACAGCCCTCTTCAGGTCACCGGAGAGATTTTCTACTGGATTTAGGTTTGGGCTTGGGCTGGGCCATTCCAAAACTTTAATTTTCTTCTGGTGAAGCCATTCTTTTGTTGATTTGGATGTATGCTTGAGGTGATTGTCATGTTGAAAGGTGAAATTCCTCTTCATCTTCAGCTTTCTAGCAGACGTCTGAAGGTTTTGGGCCAAAAGTGACTGGTATTTGGTACTGTTCATAATTCCCTCCACCTTGCCTAAAGCCCCAGTTCCAGTTAAAGAAAATCAAAGTACAGTTGTGTACCTACCATAAATGTAGATGTTCGAGTGTATTCACTGTTGCAGTCATTACTCGTGGGTTATCCTGCTGGCAGGCTACCCGCAGTCGGCCTAAGTTCCAAAGTCTAGGTCCGGCGTCAGCTGCTGTCGCCTCTTCCCTGACGTCAGTGCACCACAGGTATAAAAGATGCAGCCAACGCCATTTTCTTCAATTTTTTTTGCCCCAGATATCAGGTGCCCCAAATAGGTAGGCTGAAAAATATATATCAAAAAGAAATGCACAGACAAAAATAACATTTCCTTCATCTACAAGCAAATACACCAAAAAGGTTGTATAGGATAGAGAAGTGCAGATGAGGCCCAGCAAAGAGAAGGGGGATGGTGGGTGGGTAACCTGGACTGCAACAGTGAATACACTCGAACATCTACATTTATGGTAGGTACACAACTGTACTATGTTCATCGTGTTTCACTGTTGCAGTCATTACTCTTGGGTTGAATCCCAAAGCTGAGGAAGAGTGGCTTGGCTAAATAGGATTAGGAGAGCCTATGAGACCCTGCAGAACTGCAGTGGCGAAGCCTGCTCTGGACTTAGAGTAAAGAGGCAAGTGGTAGTGCTTTGTAAAGGTGTGCACTGAACTCCAAGTTGCAGCCTCTAAGATTTCTTTGGTTGGTACTAACCTGAGAAAGGCTGCTGAAGTGGCTGCTGCTCTGGTGGAATGAGGCCTAATGCCCTTAGGCACTGATATGCCATTTTGAGCATTGCAGAAACGGATGCAATGGCCTATCCCTTTAGAAATAGTCTGTCTTGAGATAGCCTTTCCTTGTGATCCTGCAGCATATGACACTAGAAGTTGCTCAGTCTTTCTGAAAGCTTTAGTTCTAAGTAGAAGCGTAACTGCCTGTGTAGATCCAAAGAATGCAGAATTTTCTCCCCCTTGTTCTGTGGATTTGGATAAAAGGTAGGCAAGTGAATGGTCTGATTGAGGGCCACACTGGACACCACCTTAGACATAAATGTAGGGTTTGTCCTCAGAGAAACCCTGTCTGGATGAAAAATGATGAAAGGTTCCACAGCCATGAGTGCTTTTAACTCCGAGACTCGTCTTGCAGAGGTAATGGCTAGGAGCAGAGCTGTTTTCCAGGATAAGAATTTAATATCCGCTGTTGATGCTGGCTCGAAAGGAGGCAGTGTGAGTTTTTCCAAAAGAAAATTGAGGTCCCAGTCCGGAATTGGTGCTCTCCTTGGAGGCCTAATGTTTTTGGCCCCTCTGAGGTACTGCCTTATTAAAGGGTGAGAAAAGATAGGTGGTTCCGTATTGTAATGTGCAGAAATGGCAGAGGCATGAATCTTAATTGATGAGAAAGGCCTTTGGTTCAGCATCTCAGTCAGGTATTGTAAAATCTGAGGAATGTTTGGTACAGACGTGTCAATGCCTTGTTCCTGGTTCCAAGCACAGAATCTCTTCCATTTTTCTGCATAAGACCTTCTGGTACTGGGCCTCCTAGCCTCCGAGATAACATCCATAACTGCTTTTGAAAGGGGAGTGTTCATTATGGCTACATTATCCACCATGCTGCCAGATTTAAGGTCCTGAGTTGGCTGTGCAGGATCTGATTGTTTTGTTGGGTCAGCAAGTGAGAGATTTGAGGCAATATTCATGCTGGACCTTGAGACAAGCTCTTCAGGATTGGGTACCAGTGCTGGCATGGCCAGTCTGGTGGAATCAGAATCATTTTTGGCTTCTCTTGTCTGACCTTTAGGAGTACTCTGGGAAAGAGAGGTAGTGGGGGAAAGGCATATACTGTTACGATTTTTCCAGCTGAATGATAGGGCGTCCACTTTCCATGCTTGCTTGTGGTAAGTCCTTGTGCAAAATGTCTGAAATTGACAGTTGTGAGGGGAGGCAAATAGATCTATGTCTGGGCATCCCCATTTCCTTGTTATCATCCTGAAGACTTGTGGATCCAGTTTCCATTTGTGGGGTTCCATGAGGTTTCTTGCTTAGTTCGTCTGCCAGAGTATTTGTTTTTCCTGGCAGGAATTGAGCTTGCAGGTGAAGTTGAAAGGTCAATGCTGTGTCCCATAAGGTCATTGCTTGTCTGCAGAGGGGGTAGGAATGAGTACTTCCCTGCTTGTTTATGTACCACATGACCGTAGTGTTGTCTGTCTTTATTAGTAATTGTCCTGGATGAAGCAGGTCCTTGAAAGCTGTGAGGGCATTTTGAACAGCTAGCATCTCTTTTTGATTGATGTGAAGATGCATCTGGTTTGCAGGCCATGTGCCCTGAATACATTTTCCTGCCATATGGGCCCCCCAGGCATAATCTGATGCATCCGTTGTCAGTGTCTGGCTGTGGGTAATCTGAATGGCAGACCCTTGTTGTGGTGAGAGGCTTCTGCCCACCATCGAAACTCCTGTTGTAGGCAGGGAATGAGTGCAATTACTGTCTCCAGGCTGTGGCAATGCTGAGTCCAAACACTTTCCAGATACCATTGTAGTTTCCTCATATGCAGTCTGGCATATGGAATTAGTAGAATGCAGGATGCCATGAAACCAAGGCCTGCAGGATTTTCCTTGCAGATAAGTGGGTTTTTGTTGCCAATTTCTTGAAGTAAGTAGTCAGTTGTTTTTGCTTGTCTGGCGTGAGATAAGCCATCTGGGCAGTTGTATTTAAGCTTGCGCCCGGGAATATTATCTCTTGAGAGGGCACTAGTTTTGATTTCTTTTCGTTTACTGTGTACCCTAGGCCAATTAGTAATCTTTTTACAAACGCCAGATGCTTTAGAAGAGTGTCTTTGTTCTCTGCTTGAATTAGGCAGTCGTCCAAGTAGGGATAAATCTGAATTCCTTTTTGTCTGCAAAACGCAATTACTGGTGCCAGGCATTTTGTAAAGACCCTGGGCGCAGTAGATAAGCCAAAGGGCAGTGCAGAGAACTGGTAATGCATTGAGCCAGCTATGAATCTGAGGTATCTTCTGCAAGATTGCCTGATTGGGACATGCAGGTATGCCTCTTTTAGGTCCAAAGTTACTAGCCAAGCCCTTTTCCCCAGCATGGGCAGTAGCTGCTGAAGAGTCAACATCTTGAATTTTGGAACTTCCAGAAACATATTTAGTATAGATAGGTCCAGAATTGGTCTCCAGGTTTTGTCCTTCCTGGACACTAGAAAAAGTCTGGAATAAAAGCCTTGCCCCTGCTCTTGTTGTGGCACTTGCTGAATGGCCCTCATTGTCCATGAGGGCTGTAATTTGTTTTTGTGCCTCTGCCCATTGATTGTGTGGCAGGTCTGGCATGCCCTTCGACCTTGGTAGGGTGTGGAAATGGAACCTGTAGCCTTGGGAGACTATGTAGAGAACCCATTTGTCTTGGGTAACCATTTGCCAATTTGATGAAAAAAGTGCTAGTTTCCCCCCTAAGGGGGCTGTCAAAAGGAAACTGCTTGGAACGGGAAGAGGAAAGTCATTGAGACTGTTTCCTGTAAGGTTGTGATTTGTCTTCTCCGCTTTTGGAGGTAAGAGCACCCCATTGTTTAGGCCTGTATGAGCCTTGGGGCTGAGATCTGCCTCTAGGATGCCTGTATCTGCCTCTTTGTGGTCTGTCTGAGACTGGAAAGGACCAATTTTTAGAAGGCCAGTTCCTGCTAAACCTGGGTGGCTGTACCTGTAAGAAATCCTTGACTGTCTGCATGGATTTTGCTTTATTCTCCATTTTTTTCAACACCTCTTCTGCTTTAGTACCAAACAAAGTATCATGCTGTAATGGTGCATCTAATAATTTTGCTTTAACATGATCAGGCAGATTTTGTTCCTTTAACCAAGCATGCCTTCTAATAACAGAACTTGTAACAGCGGCCCTGCAAGAGGCCTCCAGTGAATCATAACCACATTGCAAAGTATGCTTTCCCACTTGTTCAGTTGCATTCAATAAATCCTGCAATTCCTTGTTCTCAGAACATTCAGTATTTGTCAACATTTTCTGTTTAAGTAGTGACAGTAAATATTGCTGATATTTAAGCATATGAAATTGACAATTTAAAGCCCTTACAGCCAGGGTGGCAGAAGTGTATACTTTTTTCCCCCATCTGCTAGAGCCCTAGAATCCCTATCAAAGGGGACAGGGTTTTTCGCAGTAGCGGTCTTAACCCCCTTGGGACCCTGAGATATAGTTTGTGGGTCACCAGCGGAGCTTTTATATAGGAATTTATGAGAATCCGGGACCCTGTAGTATCTGTCTGGCTTAGCAGGTGCAGGGGGTAAAGAGTCAGGGGATTGTCTGGACTCTGAAAATACATCTACAATGTCTAAAACAGGAGGAATGGCAAGGGCTCTATGCTGAGGAAGTAGCAGGAAGTCTCTGAGCCTTTTCTTAGACTCTGAATAATCTTGGCTCTCCCAGTGGAAATGCTCCCTCATAGTATGCAGTGTTTCCACAAAGGAATAGTCCTCAGGAGGAGAGGCTGAAGGAATGGATTCTTCAGCATCAGAATCCTCATAGGGAAGCATGGAAAAATCCTGTTCAGAAGAGGAATCAGAGGAAATAGATACCTGATCAGAAGAGTCATACTCTGCCTCTTGCCTAGGACTCTTATCAGGAGGGGGATGGGAGCCCCTGATCAAAGTAATTAGGTCTTCGGTCATTTTGAGCATCTGTTTTTTAGGCATGGAAGTCTGAGTAGGAGAATGCTGTACTTGTTTCTTTGTCTTTAGAGCTGCTTTAGTCTTTGAAGCGGAGGATGGCTTAATATATAGTTGTGTAGGTCTGAAGACACCCTCAGAAGCCGGTGCCTGCTCAGCGGCTCCGGACCCATCTGAGGGATTGATTTCAGAGTGTCCACTACCTTGAGTTTCCAGAGGCCCAGTCGGCTCCACGTGGGAGTCGGAAGCGGCCTGTGGCTCTGAGGTAGCGGGCGCCAGGGGGCTGCGAAAGCGCCTCATTGAGAACCGGCGACTGGCCTAGAAGAGGCTTCGTCGTCGGTTTTGGACCTCGAATGCCTATTCTTGTCCTTGTCCTTGCATTTTTTGTAAACTCCGGCTGTCCTGCCGGCAATATATAATTAAATCTTCGGCCAAAGTAATGAAATGCAAAATCGAACCGACGCTTGATAGTGCGTTGGTTGAATCTAGCGCAAAACCGACAGCTAGCAACGTTGTGATCAGGGCCTAGGCAAGGAATACAGTAAGAGTGAAAATCCTTATGAGGTATTTGCTTCCCACAAGAAATACAACTGTTAACTTTTTCTGACATCGGTCTGGAGCAAGAAAAAAGTTTCCTCAACGGGGTACTTAGCTTTAATGAAGACTTCGGTTCTGAAATTCGGATTTGAAAATCTTAGGAGTCAGCCGACCGGCACTTGCAAACAGCTGTTGCTTCGGGCACCGCGCGGCAAGAAAGACCGAAGAAAATGGCATCGGCTGTATCTTTTAGACCCCTGGCGCACTGACGTCAGGGAAGAGGCGACAGCAACCGACGCCGGACCTAGACTTTGGAACTCAGGCCGACTGCGGGTAGCCTGCCAGCAGGATAACCCAAGAGTAATGACTGCAACAGTGAAACACGATGAACATCCCCCAAAGCATGATACTGTCACCACCATGCTTCACCGTGGGGATGGTGTTCTTTTGGTGATGCAAAGTTTTTTGCGCCAAACGTATCTTTTGGAATTGTGACCAGAAAGTTCAACCTTGGTCTCATCAGACCATAACACATTTTCCCACATGCTTTTGGGAGGCTTGATGTATTGTTTTGCAAATTTTAGCCAGGCCTGGATGTTTTTCTGTGTAAGAAAAGGCATCTGTCTTGCAACCCTACCCCATAGTCCAGACATACGGGGAATACAGGAGATTGTTGTCACATGTAGTACGCAACCAGTACTTGCCAGAAATTCTTGCAGCTCCTTCAGTGCTGCTGTAGGTCTCTCCGCAGCCTCCCTGACCAGTTTTTCTCTGGTCTTTTCATCAATTTGGGAGGGACGTCCAGTTCTTTGTAATGTCACTGCTGTCCCATATTTTCTCCACTTTTTGATGACTGTCCTTCACTATGTTCCAATATATCCAATCTTGTGGAAAATTTTTTGTACCCTTCTGACTGATACCTTTCAACAATGAGATCCCTTTGATGCTTTGTAAGCTCTCTGCGAACCATGGCTTTTGCTGTAGCAGGCAACTGAGTAAATGTCAGGAAAATCCTACTAGGACAGCTGACCTTTATTTGGGGTTAATCAGAGTCTCTAATTGATGGCAGGTGTGTACCCAAGAAAAATAAATGCTGTAAGAAAATCAAAAGGAGCTTCAACAAAGTATTAGTTTAAGGGTGTGCACACTTATGCACCCAGCTTATTGTACGCTTTTTATTTATATTTTTTCCCCTAATAGATTTATTTTTCAATTGAATTGTACACGTTATAGGTCACATTAAAGGTGGGAAAAGTTTTGAAATTATTTACTGCGGACTAATTTTTTTACATCACAAAAACCTGGCATTTTAACAGGGATGGGTACACTTTTTATATCCACTGTATGAACCTGTTTTTAAGAGTTCTACATGAGCACTTAATTTAAATTTAACCAAACTGGTTATTACTCTCAAAACCTTCACACAGCATAATTATTTCCTTACAGTTTCAAACTAGTGAAACCTAATATCACCCCCCCAAAAAAAATGTAGAAGTACTTGCAAACTGAAAGCACACAGTTAAGTAATTAAATGTTGTGAAAATCACATGGGGTAACCCTGCCTTTACAAGAAGTACATCAAAATGACAAAGCAGCAACAAGCAGTGAAGCATCATCTAGAGCAAGGGTCTTTCTACAGCTGGAAAAAACAGACCAGAACGTGCCTGACATCAGTCAACAGAAGCTCTGCTGTTATATTTCTATTTACCTTCCTCCCGAAAAGAAAAAAAAAAGTCTAGGGATGAACTGCAAACCTGAACTCAATCAAGCAACACCACGTAAAATGACTGAGGTTGAGGCCAGCAGAATATCTGGTTACATAGCAATGCAGACTGACCCAAGACAAGTAAAATGCTGTACTTCAACTACAAAAGAAAATGCAAGGAAGAGGCATCATTTTTATGAAACTTAATTCACCGAATGCATCTCCCAATATAGATTCCTTGAAAGTAAGTTTTGAAAGTTTAATCCAGTTTATGCTTTGCTGCAAGAAAACAGTCCATAAAATTGCTAGTTTCATCCTTGTAGTGTGTTCCTTTCTTCTCCATAACTGTAAAACTGTGAAGCTAATATACTTACGTAAATGGGGTGAAAAGTGAAGCCCTCCCACATGGAGTTTTTAACTTTAGGTTTGATTGTTTTTTTTTTTTTAATTAATATGCATTACTAAATACACAGTTGACAGGCTTTGAGTTTACTTCTCTCAAAAGATCCCAACACAACGCCACACTTGGAAAACTGTGCACATTTCTTCAGGACTTCCAGACACAACAGCCATCTAGTGGGTAGGATGCAATGCAATGAAGGAGCACTAAGGGTACAGAATGATTGTCAGGAACTAGAGAATTAAAAAAAAGATGGCTGCAAAACTTGAGTATGAGCCATGCATACTTTGCAGGAAAGAAAGAGGTGGGTACAAATGATACAGACTTGCTGTGTCAGATATGAAGGAAAGTAAAGTTATGTAAAATCTTACCATAACAGTAGATGCCCTTCCCTTCATTACTGCAGTACTCATTACTAAACAGATCCCCTGCCAAGGGCAGCCCCATGTCTGGCAAATATACCAAAGCCTTAAGTTTTTTAGAAGGATACTGTACATCACACGTATGCTCCTCACTCTAGTTGTAGGTCATAAAGGTGTTATATGTTCATACCTCCCTCAGAACTGAAAAGTCCCAAGAGACAAAACAGTCCAAGGAGAAAAAGAGCATGCATGTCCAGAAAGAAAAAAAAGAAAAGTAGTAGAGAGAAAAAAGGGAAGGAAGGAGGGAGTGAATTCTGCAAAAGTGAAGGAAAGGAGATCTACTGTTATGGTAAGACTTTACACAACTGTACTCTCCTTCCATATCACTGTTGTAGTATTCCTTACTAAAAAGACAGTACAAAGGTTAAAGAGGAAACTTGAGAGGAGGAAGGCCCAGTAGAGCCCTCAAGAAAGATGTGCGTGATGAGCCTGGTAAATCCAGCTTATAACGTTTAGTAAAAGTATGGACAGAAGTCCAAGTAGCAGCCTCAAGGATGGAACTGGTATCCAATCCCTTGAAAAAAAAAAAAAGCACCAGAGGAAGCCACAGCGGTGGGAGAATGCACCTTTACAGAAAAAGAATTTTTCCATGAAAGGAGTAACAAAAGGAAATGGCCTTAGAAATCCAAGAAGAAATGGTTTGCTTAGAAACAGCCAAACCTAGAGGGCTAGGATGAAAGGAAAAAAAGTTGCTCAGACTTGCGAATGGACTTGGGTCTTATCCAAAAAATATCTGACCTGTTTATATAAATCCACATGTGAAGAAACTCTCACTAGCAGAACATGGAAAAGACAAAAAAAACAGTAGGCAAATTAATTAACAGACCAGTCATTAACCATCTTGGGCATAAACGAAGGATTAGTATGACGAAACACCCTATCCAAATGAAAAACTAGAAAAAGGAGAGACCGCCATAAGGGCGTGAAGTTCAGACACCCTTCTAGCTGAAATAAGGGCTGAAGAACAGTCTTCCAAGAACAATGCTGCAAGGAAGCTGAAGCCGCATGCTCAGAAGAAGCCCAAGTCAATTTTTCAAGAACAAAATGAAGGTCCCAGGAAGGAGGAATAGGCTTCCTGGGAGGCCTAATATTATGGACATATTTAAGAAATTGTTTGACCTCAAACCTAGAAACCAAAGGAGAAGTCAAAGGCAAACAAGCAGAAATAGCTGAAAAGTGAGCTACAACTGAATAGTATGCCAACCAAGCATGGAGTAATTCACACACAAGAGAGCGAAAGGATCTTCCACAGAAAGTGGATCCTGGTTACAAGCAAGACAACAGAAAGAAAAACTCTTCCATTTGGACAAATACGATTGCCTGGTAATGGCTTTTCTGGCCTCCTGCAGAACCCAAAGCAGGTCCATTGAAAAAAGATGCCTAAAAGGGATCAAATCCCTACCACCCAGTGTCAGTTGTAGAGTGGACAGGTGAGAATGGATGAGAACCCCCCCCCCATGTCTTATGCAAGTCCACCCTGTGAGCTAACTTGTGGCGACTGTCCTTGGCTAGGGGTACAACTGGGAAAGTACAGTTGTGCACACTTGCCATAAATGTAGATGTTCGAGTGTATTCACTGTTGCAGTCATCACATTTGGGGTTATCTGCTTGCAGGTAGTCTCAGCCAGCCTGATTATCAAAGTTGTGGGTCCTGCATCGGTTGCTGTCTCATCTTCCACGACGTCAGGGAGTCAGGGGTATAAAGCATGCAGCCGATGCCATTACATCAGTTTTTCTTGCTCCAGATGTCAGGTGCCCCCATTATGGGAAGCAATTATATACAAGGTTACACCTCCAACAAAAAAGCAAATACACCAAAAAGCTTTAAGCATAGTAAACAAGAACAGAGGTATAGTCAATAGAAGTCAGGGGGCTGGAGGGAGGGTAAGCAGGACTGCAACAGTGAATACACTCGAACATCTACATTTATGGCAAGTATACACAACTGTACTATGTTCTTAGTGTTTCACTGTTGCAGTCATCACATTTGGGTAGATTCCCAAAGCTAAGGATGGGAGGAGATAATTAGATAGCACTGACCAGCTATAAAGCCCTGCAAGACTGCAGTGACAAAGCCAGCTCTGGATTTAGAAAAAATTGGCAAGTGGTAATGCTTGGTGAAGGTATATACAGAACTCCAGGTAGCACCTTCTAGGATGTCCCTGGTAGAGACACTTCCGAGAAAGGCTGTAGAGGTAGATGCAGCCCTGGTTGAATGTGGTCTTATCCCCAGTGGGGTAGGTTTTCCATGGTGCTTATAGCAGAAATGAATGCAATGGTCTATCCACTTAGAAATGGTTTGCTTTGAAATGGCCTTCCCCTCTGCCCCTGCAGCAAATGCAACCAGCAGCTGTTCAGATTTCCTGAGTCTTAGTCCTGTCCAACTAAAATCTAAGTTGTCTGTGCACGTCCAAGGAATGTTCCCCTTTGTTCTGTGGATTAGAAAAGAAGGTTGGCAAATGAATGGACTGATTAAGGGCCACACTGGATACCACCTTAGGCATAAAGGAGGGATTGGTCCTGAGGGACACCCTGTCCGCATGAAAGATGATGAAAGGCTCCACTGCCATGAGGGCCTGTAATTCAGACACCCTTCTTGCTGAAGTGATGGGTAGAAGGAAGGCTGTTTTCCAAGAAAGGAATTTCAACTCTGCATTTGGAGCTGGCTCAAAGGGAGGTAGAGTGAGCTTTTCTAATACAAAGTTAAGGTCCCCGGCTGGAGTAGGGGCTCTCCTGGGTGGTCTTAAGTTTTTGGCCCCTCTGTGGAATTGCTTCAGCAGTGGATGAGAGAAGAAAGGTGGCTCTGTATTGTAATGCGCTGAAATGGCTGAGTCATGAATTTTGATGGAAGAAAAGGAAAGGCCCTTGTGAAGCATCTCAGTTAAGTATTGAAGAATATGAGGTAAACTGGGCACTGCTGTGCACATCCCCTGAGTTTGGCTCCAGGAACAGAATCTTTTCCATTTTTCAGCATAGAATTTTCTAGTACTAGGCCTACTTGCCTCCAGAATGACATCCATCACTTGCTTACTGAGGGATGGTAACGGAGAGTTCAGGTAATTAACCAGGCTGCAAGGTTCAGGGTTTGAAGTTGTGGGTGCAGAATCTGGCCCTCCTGCTGGGACAGCAGGCCAGGGGTCTGAGGCAGGTGCCATGGTGCCAGCAGTGACGCACTGCACAAGAGGAGGTACCAGTGTTGGTGTGGCCAGTCTGGTGCAATCAGTACTGTCCTTGGTTGGTCGTGTTTGATCTTTAGTAGCACTTTGGAGAGGAGAGGCAGTGGGGGAAAGGCATAAACTGATGAATATCTTTGGTTCCAGTTTCCACTCGTGGGTACATGAGATTTCTGCTTAGGTCGTCTGCCAGTGTATTTAGCTTTCCTGGCAGGAATTGAGCCTGAAGGTGCACTTGGTAGCTCAAGGCGGTTTTCCACAGAGCCATGGCTAGTTTGCAGAGAGGGTATGAGTGGGTTCTCCCCTGCTTGTTTATGTATCACATAACAGTGTTGTCGTCCATCTTTACCAATAATTGTCCTGGAAGAATGTGATACTTGAAGGCTGTTGGAGCATTCTGTACACCTAACATTTCTTTTTGATTGATATGCAGGTGCATTTGACTTGGGTTCCATCTGCCCTGAATGCACTGCCCTGCCAAGTGAGCCCCCCCATGCATAGATTGATGCATCTGTTAGGGTTTGGGTGGCAGGGGGTAGAGTGAATGGCAGTCCCTTGTTTTGGTGGCAGGCCTCTGCCCACCAAAGGAACTACCTGTAAACAAGGTATGATACAAATCATTGATTCCAGATCATGAGTATGTTGACACCATAGGCTTTTTAGATACCATTGTAGTTTCCTCATATGCAGTCTTGCATATGGAATTAGTAGAATGCAAGAGGCCATGAACCCCAGGGCTTGCAGTGTTTTCCTTGCAGATAGCTGGGTCTTTGTAGCCAGTAGTTTGAAGTAGGCTGTCAAATGAACTTGTTTCTCTGGCGTGAGGTATGTTATCTGGGAAGTTGTATTCAAGCTTGCTCCCAGAATTTGTTGGCAGGGTACACGATGTGATTTCTTTTCATTTATGGTGTACCCCAGAGAAGCTAGCAATTTCTTTACAAATGCCAGATGATTTAATGGTATGTCCTGGCTTTCTGCCTGAATTAGACAATCGTCCAGATATGGGTATATTTGAATAGTTCTTTGCCTACAAAATACGACTGGAGCTAGGCACTTTGTGAATACCCTGGGTGCAGTAGATAAGCCAAAGGGCAGTGCAGAGAACTGACAGTGCATGTAGTCTGCTCTGAAGCGTAGGTATCTTCTGCAAGATTCCCTTATTGGGATGTGCAGGTAGGCTTCCTTTAAATCCAATGTTGCCAACCAAGCATTTTTGCCTAGCATGGGAAGCAGCTGATGAAGAGTTAGCATCTTGAATTTTGGGATTACCAAAAAGGTGTTTAGGATAGACAGGTCCAGGATAGGACGCCAGGAATAGTCTTTTCTGGGTACCAGGAAAAGTATTGAGTAGAAGCCTTGCCCACATTCTTCTTCTGGGACAGGGTGAAAAGCCCTGATGCTTAAAAGAGAGAGAACTTGCTTTTGAGCCTCTGCCCAGTGATTTGGGGGTAGGTCTGGCCAACCGTTTGGGGTTGGTAAGGAGTGGAAGTGGAATCTGTATCCTTGGGAAACTATATTTAAAACCCATTTGTCCTGGGTAATGAGTTCCCAATTTTTTGCATGCAGGGTGATCTTTCCCCCTAAAGGAACAGTCAGTTGAGCAGGGCTTGGAAGGTTTAAAGTTAAGTCATTGAAACAGTTTACCACAGGGGGGAGTCTTACTACTCCCTGCATTGGAAGTGGGAGCCCCCCACTGCTTAAGCCTGTGAATACCTTGGGACTGAAGCCTGGGTGTTCAGCTGGTTCTGGGTTTGGACTGGGAAGGCCTGGAAGAGGCAGGAAAGGACCAATTCTTAGAGGGCCAATGCCTACTAAATCTGGGAGGCTGTACTTGTAGGAAATATTTAACAGTTTGCATAGATTTAGCTTTTTCCTCCATCTTTTTAAGTACTACTTCTGCTTTGTTGCCAAACAGGCAGTCTTGGTTTAAGGGAGCATCCAGTAATTTAGCTTTAACATGATCTGGCAAAGATTGCTCCTTAAGCCAAGCATGCCTACTAAGTACAGACACAGTGACAGCAGCCCTGCAAGATGCCTCTAATGAATCAAAACCACATTGCAAAGTATGTTTTCCAACTTGTTCAGCATAATGCATTCAATCCTGCAATACTTTATTTTCAGCACAGTCAGGAATCAACATAATTTTCTGTTTATGCAATCCAATAATATGCTGCTGATACTTTAACATATGAAACTGGCAGTTTAAGGCCCTAATGGCCAAAGTTGCAGAAGTGTATACCTTCTTACCCCATCCATCCAGCTCCCTGGAATCTCTATCAGAGGGGGTACGATTTTTGGCAGTAGTAGCCTTAAGGCCCTTGGGTCCCTGCGAAATGGTCTCAGGATCCGCAGTAGGATTTTTAAAGAGGAACTTGTGAGAGTCAGGTACTCTGTAATACCAATCAGGTTTTCTGGGAGCAGGAGGTAAAGTGTCAGGGGCCAGGCTAAATTCCGAGAAGGCATCATCTACAATATCCAGTACAGGAGGTATAGCTAAAGGTCTGTGTTGAGGCAGGAGTAAGAATTCCCTAAGCCTCTTTTTAGAGTCAGAGTAATCCTGGCTTTCACAGCAGAAATGCTCCCTAAGAGTATACAAGGTTTCACCAAAAGAGAAATCCTCTGGAGAGGAAGCAGAGGGAATGGAGTCCTCTGCATCAGAATCCTCATAGGTAAATAAGGGCAAATCCTGGTCATCACAGAAAACCTAAATTTCAGAATCCTGATCAGAAGAATCAGAAGGAAAATCAGTCCTAGGTCTCTTAGAGGGAGAAGGGTGGCTTCCCCTGATTAGAGTAATAAGGTCTTCAGCCATTCTTATAATTTGTTTTAGGCATAGGGGCCTGGCCATGCGGTCTGGGCATCGGTTTTCTGGGCATAGATCGAGTTTTAGGCCCTGAAGAAGATGGCGTTGGTTTAATATGCAAGTCAGTAGGCCTGAATACACCCTCAGAAGCCGGTGCCTGCACAGCAGCTCCAGACCCATCTAAGGTAGAGACATCCGCAGTTTCCACAGCTGAAGCATCTCGCGGCATACCAGACTCCGAATGGGTCTCAGTAGAGACCTGTGAATCTGAAGTAGCGAGTATCAGGGGCTGCGAAAACGTTTCACTGAGTACCGCCGAACTGGCGACTAGCTTAGGAGAAGCATCGTCGGCAGCTTTAGATCTATGCAGTTTGTCTCAGTCTTTATCTTTGCGCTTTTCTGGAATGTCGGTAGTCAGGTGGCTTACCAAAGCCATTTCTGGATAACTGAACAGAGTACTAAAATATTTAGATGTGAAAATGAACAGATGACGAATAGTACAAGGTTGAATAAGGCACAAAACCGACAGCAAGGTACGTCGTGGTCTGGGCCTAAGCAAGGAATGCAGTATGAATAAAAATCTTTGAGATATTTGCTTTCCACAAGAAATACATTTGTTAACATTTACTGACATTGGTTCAAAACAAGAAAAAGGGTACTTAGTTTAGTTGAAGACTTCGGATCTGAAACCCGAAAACGAAAATTTCAGGAGTCAGCCAACCGGCACTTACAAACTGCTTCTGCTTCGGGCATCGCACTGCAAGAGACTGGTGTAATGGTGTCGGCTGCATTTATACCCCTGACTACCTGACATCATGGAAGATGAAGACAGCAACAGACACAGGACCCAAGACTTTGATAATTAGGCCAACTGAGGGCTACCTGCAAGCAGATAACATCAAATGTGATGACTGCAACAGTGAAACACGAAGAACATCCAATGTTGTCTGCACCAAGAGAGTCACCAACAAGACTTTGGGAGAGTCCTGTTCTATTATGAACAGGACCCTCAATATGAGAGGAAGGAGATGGAAGGCATAAAGAAAGATCCCCTTCCATGAAAGGGAGGGAGTCTACCTTCCATGCCAGAGGACTTGGAACTCTGGTGCAAAACAGAGCAAGTTGTCTGTACAGTGGGGAGGCAAAAAATCTACTCGAGGAGTGCCCCACTGGTGGACTATGTCCAGAAACACATCCCTGTGAAGCATCCACATGAATCTGTGTTATGGACATGCTCAGATTGTCTGCCACAAGGGAATGTTCTGAAGGAATATAAAAAGCTTGAAGAGTCACCTGATACTAGACAGCCAGATCCCAAACCTAAAGAGCTAGTCTGCACAGCAGGTAAGACTGTGCCCTTCCTTGCTTGCTGATGTACCACATGACTGTGGTACTGTATGCAAAGGTTTTGAGAGGGTCTGGAATGAACACAATATGGAAGACCTGAACAGCAAAGAGAAGAGCTCTCATCTCCTTGAAGTTGATATGGTCTGCCTTCTGATGAATGGACCAAAGGCCCAGAACCTTTTGAGGGCTGAAAGAAGCCACCCACCACACATCTGAGGCATCTAAAAAAAAGCTCAGAGAGGGGACTGTGGGCTGAAAATGAAGTCCTGGGTTGAGAGTCAGCTGATGAATTCACCACTGAGGCTCTAGCTTGAGGCATGGAAGAAGAGGAACTAGAAAGTCCAAAAGATGAGATGTTGAAGCCATACTGACTTTAGGAACAACTGTAGCTTTCTCATATGGCATCTGCCTAGAAGAAGCATAGGGAATGGTGGAAAGCCTCTTAACCCAGAGCCCTTAAAACTCCCTGGCCACAACTTAAGACCTGAGGAGGAAAGGATTGAAAAAAGGCAATTGGAGTCAGAGCACTGGATGGCAGCATGGATGCCAGCACAGAAATGGTCTGAAGTCTGCACACAAGAAAAAAAACATGACAGTGAGGAACAGTCTGGAAGGATTTCTAGAAAGATACTGTAAACCCAATGCTCTCCAAAAGGCAAACAGCATAGTGGAGGTACTCAGAATGTCTGGACAGGAAGCCTAAATGAGCAGGTCTTCCAGCTAAAGAAAGATTTGCACCCCCTCACCCTACAAAAGGCAATCACAGTAGCAAGCCATTTGGTGAAGACTCTTGGGGCAGTAGAGAGACCAAAAGGCAAAGCAGAGAACTGAAAATACAAGGAAGAAACCCAGAAAAACAAAAAGTTCCTGAAATGGGGATGAGCAGGGATATGAAGATAGGTATCCTTGAGATCCAGAGAGACTAGGAAAGCCTGAGGTAGAAGAGGAGAAAACAAGGTCTGAAGAGACTGCATTTGAAAGGAAGGAACCTTTAGAAAGGTACTGAGCTAAAAAAGATCCAGTATGGGCCTCCAGGTGCATTCTTTCCTGGGAAACAAAAACATTATAGAATAAACTCCCCTTCCCCATTTGAGGAACAGAAACTGCTTGGATGGTGCCTTGAGACAAAAGGTTCTGAAGTACATCCAGAAAAAAAAGCAGCCGTTTCTAAAGAGGTTGAGTAATGCCAAAAAAAAAAAAAAAGAAGAAAGGGATTTCTACACTTGAAATACCCCTGACAAATGATGGACATAACCCAAGCACCCTGAGTGATCCTTAACCAATTGTGAAGAGAGGGAAAGATGAAGAGATAAAGGCCCAGACGTAGGAGGGAAGGAAGAAAGTAGTCGGACAGAACTTGGCTTGCATGGAAAAGAAGGCTTCTGAGTAGCAGGAGGAGCCTTCTAGAACACTTTTTACCTTTGGGAGGAAGGCGAGACTGTCTACATATACACGCAGGCTTGAAATTTGCAAACAGGGGAAACAAAAATATATTTCAGTTCCTGAAAGGCCTTATCCTTCTCCTGTAAGAACTTAAAAAGCTCAGCAGCTGCAGAACCAAAAAGATTTTTGTCAGGAGCAGCATCCATCGACTGAGCCTTAATATCATCATCAGGCAAAGATTGGAGGCAAAGACAAGAATAATACTTTAACACAGAACAAAGGGCAGCAGCTCTACAAGCATTAGCTGCATCATAACTACATTTAATAGAATGACAGGTCACTTGCTAAGAGGAGCTCAACAAAGAGAGAGACGAAAAGTACAGATGTGTACACTTAGCATAAATGTACATGTTCGAGTGTATTCACTGTTGCAGTCATCACACCTGGGTTATCCTGCCAGGGGTAGCCCTCAGTTGGCCCAAATACCAGAGACTTGGTATTTCTGCGTGGGTTGCTGTCGCTCCAGGACTGACGTCAGATCGTCAGTGGTATAAAAACAGGCAGCTGATGCCATTACATCAGTTTTTCTTGCCCCAAATGTCAGGAGCCTCCAAAAGGGAGCTAAGTTATGGTGGAGTAACACCACCAGTAGAAAGTAAATACCACCCTGTAAGGGTGAGGAAGAGAGAGAGACAGACAAGGGGGCTGGAAGGTGGGAAACCAGGACTGCAACAGTGAATACACTCGAACGTCTACATTTATGGTAAGTGTACACAACTGTGCTATGCTCTTCATGTTTCACTGTTGCAGTAATTACACTAGGGTTGATTCCCAAAGCTGAAGAACAGGTGGAGGTAGTCAAGAAGAGGTGGGGCTGGCTAGTATGCCCTACAGGACTGCTGTTGCAAAGCCTGCCCTGGATTTTGAAAAGATAGGCGGATGGTAATGCTTGGTGAAGGTATGAACATAACTCCATGTTGCAGCTTCCAGGATGTCTCTGGTAGGGACCCCTCTGAGAAAGACTGTAGAGGTTGAAATTGCCCTAGTAGAATGTGTTCTGATCCCCTGTGGGGGTTGTTTCCCATGGTGTTTGGAACAGAAATGGATGCAGTGTGCTATCCATTTGGAGATGGTTTGTTTTGATATGGCTTTGCCCTCTGCCCCTGGTGCAAAGCTGACTAGTAACTGTTCAGATTTCCTAAAGGGCTTAGTCCTATCCAGGTAGAATCAGAGCTGTCTGTGCACATCTAAGGAGTGCAGGATCCTTTCCCCCTTATTTTGAGGTTTAGGGAAAAAGGTGGGCAAATGAACAGATTGGTTGAGAGCTACACTGGACACCACTTTAGGCATGAAAGTTGGGTCACTCCTGAGGGAGACCATGTCAGCATGAAAAATGACGAAAGGTTCCACAGCCATAAGTGCTTGTAGCTCAGACACTCTTCTAGCTGAAGTGATGGCCAGAAGCAAGGTTGCTTTCCAAGAGAGGAATTTAAACTCTGCTGAAGCTGCAGGCTCAAAGGGGGGGGGGGGTGAGCTTTTCCAACAGAAAGTTAGTCTCAAGCAGGGGTAGGGGCTCTTCTTTGTGGCCTTAAGTTGCTAGGCCCTCTCAGGAACTGTTTGATGAGATGGTGTGAGGAGACGTGGCTCAGTGCTGTAATGTGCACAGATGGCAGAGGCATGGATTTTAATGGAAGAGAAGGATAGGCCCCCGTGGAGTAGTTCTGCTAGATAATCCAGGATGAGATGTAAGGAGAGCTGTGCTGGGTCAGCTCCTTTAGTCTGGATCTAGGAACAATACCTTTTCCACTTGTCAGCATAGGATATTCAAGTACTGGGTTGTCTGGCTTCACATATGACATCCAAGACCTGTATGCTTAGACTGGCCACTGGAAGAGAAGTCAAGGAATAAGCCAGGCTGCTAGGTACAGGGTCTGCAATTGTGGATGCAAGAAAACTCTCCCTCCTGCTGAGTCAGGAGAGTTGGGATCTGGGGGAGGTGCCATGGAGGCAACAGGGACAGACTGCGTAGTAGTGGGTACCAGTGTTGACGTGGCAAGTCTGGGGCAATCAGGATTATTTTGAGTAATACACTGGTAAGAAGAGGTAGAGAGGGAAATGCATAGACTGAGAGGTTTGCCCACTGGAAGGATAGGGCATCCACTTTCCAGGCCTTGCTGTGAGGTTCCCTGGTGCAGAATTTGCTGAGCTGGTGGTTATAGTGGGAGGCAAATAGGTCCACCTTCAGGGTACCCCAATTTTGGGTCACAAGGCTGAATGTGTTGTGGTTTAATTGCCACTCATGTGGGTCTAGGAGATTTCTGCTTAAGCTATCTGCCAGAGAGTTTTGGTTGCCTGGCAGACATTGAGCTTGCAGGTGAATATGCATGGCTGAGGCCATATTCTAAAGGGTTATGGCTAGCCTGCAGAGTGGGTTCCCCCCTTGCCTGTTGATATACCAGATTACTGTGGTGGCAGTTTTGATTAATAGTGCCCCAGAGAGAGCAGGGATCTGAAAGCTTTCAGAGCATGCTGAACAGCTAGCATCTCTTTTTGGTTGATGTGCAGATGAATTTGGTTTGGGCTCCAGTGGCCCTGAATACACCTGCCGTCCAGGTGAGCACCTCAGGCATAGTTATTGCATCTGTAGTTAGGGTCTGAGCTGCGTGGGGTTGTGAAAAGTGAAGTCCCATTTTTGTGACTGCATGCTGCTGCCCACCAAAGAAAATATTTTTCCTTAGACAAGGTATCATAGGTATAACAGTTTCCAGGTCCTGAGAATGTTGACACCAAAGGCTTTTTAAGTACCACTGAAGTTTCCTCATATGCAGTCTGGCATATGGAATTAGTAGAATGCAGGTGGCCATGAGCCCTAGAGTTTGCAGGATTTTCCTTGCAGATAACTGGGTTCCAGTGGCCAGTTGGGAGAAGTAGCCTGTCAGATAGGCTTGTTTTTCTGGAGATAGAAATGCCATCTGGGAGGTTGTGTCCAGGCCTGCACCCAGTAATACAATTTTTTGAATGGGGACTAGTTTGGATTTCTTTTCGTTGATAGTGTACCCTAGAGAGGTTAGTAGGTCGTTTACAAATGTCAGGTGCTGTAACAGCTTTTCCTGATGGCCTGCCTGAATCAGGCAGTCATCCAAGGATAAATCTGAATATTTCTTTGTCTGCAAAAATCAATGGCTGGAGCCACACATTTTGTGAAAACTCTGGGAGCAGTGAATAAGCCAAAGGGAAGTACAGATAACTGATAATGCATAGATCCTGCCCTGAAACAGATATTTTTTGCAAGAATCTCTGACTGGGATATGCAGATAGGCTTCTTTGAGGTCTAGAGTGGCTAACCAGGCATCTTTGGACAGCATAGAGAGAAGCTGCTGCAGTGTGAGCATTCTGAATTTTGGTACCACCAGGAAGGTGTTTAGAATAGATAGATGTAAGATTTGGCGCCAGGTGCCCTCTTTTGTGGGTACCAGAAAAAGTCTGGAATAGAAACCTTGGCCTATCAGATCTGCAGGAACAGGCTGAATTGCCCTCATGGAGAGCAGGGCATGAACTTGGTTTTGTCTCTCTGCCCAATGGTTTGGAGAAAGATCTGGGAATCCCTTTGGGGCTGGCAACATGTGGAAATAAAATATGTACCCCAGGGACACTGTTGAGGACCCATCGATCGTTGGTGATGAAGGCTCAGTTTTTTGCATGGGAGGCAAGTTTTCCTCCTAGGGGCACGAGCAGATGGGCACAGGTGAGAGGAGGAGTTGAGAAGTCCATGTGAATTATTTCCATAAGGGGGTGGCTTAGCACTCCCTGGTATAGAAGTGGAGGTACTCCATTGCTTAGATCTCTGCACACCCTGAGACTGCTGTCTGGGGAATCTGTTTCCCCTAGGTCTAGTATGAGGTGGCCTTGAGGGGGCTGTAAAGGACTAATGTTTTGAGGGGCAATGCCTACTGAATCTTGGAGGCTGAACTTGCAAAAAGTCTTTAACTGTCTGCAAAGACTTAGCTTTTTCTTCCATCTTTTTTAAAACCTCTTCTGCTTTGGTGCCAAACAGATTGTCTTTATTCAATGGTGCATCCAATAACTTTGATTTGACATGATCTATCAAGGCCTGTTCCTTAAGCCAAGCATGCCTTCTAAGTACAGAACCTGTGATTGCTGCCCTGCAGAATGCTTCTAGGGCGTCAAACCCACACTGCAGGGTATGCTTACTGATTTGGCTTGCAGAATGCATAAGTTACCGTAAATCTTTATTTTCTGCCCAGTCAGGGAAGGTAGATAATTTTTGTTTAATGAGTTCCATGGTATGTTGCTGGTATTTCAGCATGTGGAAATGACAATTTAATGCTCTAATGGCAAGAGTTGCAGAGGTATATACTTTTTTACCCCCATCTGTCTAAGGCTCGAGAATCCCTGTCCGAGGGGGTGGGATTCTTAGCTGTGGTTGCTTTTATTCATTTAGGCCCTTGGGAAATGACCTCTGGGTCAGTAATAGGTTTCTTGAAAAGAAATTTGTGCGAGTCAGGGACTCTGTAATACCGGTCAGGTTTCCTGGGAGCAGGAGGTAAAGTATCAGGAGTTATACTGGATTCCATAAAGACATCATCCACAATATCCACAACAGGAGGGATAGCCAAGGGTCTTGTCCTGTGGTAAATCTAAAAATTCCCCAAGTCTCTTTTTGGACTGAGGATAATCCTGGCATTCCCAATGGAAGCGTTCTCAAAGTACGTAGGGTTTCACAAAAAGAAAAATCCTCTGGAAGAGGAGCAGAAGGAATGGATTCCTCTGCATCTGAATCCTCATAAGCAGATAAGGGCATATATCTTCATAATCAGAAACTTCAGTGTAGTCGGACTCTTGGTCAGATAAAGCTACTGGGGACAAGTCTCTATTTTAGCAGGGGAAGGCTGGCTTCCCCTAATCAGCATGATAAGGTCTTCCGCCATTTTAAGCATATGTGACTGTGGCAAGGAAGCAAGTGCATGAGTTTGGGTCATCAGGCTTTTAGGCATAGCTCGTATTCTGGGCCTTAGAAACTCGGTAATTTTAGAAAGAACTGAAGACGTAAAAGAAGTAGTCGGTTTGTGCTGAATATCGGTAGTGCGAAGAACTTCCTCAGAAGCCGGTGCCTGCACAGCGGCTGAGGACCCATCCAAAGTAGAGACATCTGCAGGTTCCGTAGTCAATGGGTCTCGGTAGTGGCTTGCGAATCCATCAATGCGAGCATTAGGGGCTGCGAAAGCACCTGAGTACAGGCTAACTGGCGACTGGCTTAACAGAAGCGTCGTTGGCAGTTTTAGACCTGTGTGGTCTGTCTTTATCCTTGTTTTTTTGGAAGATCGGCAGTTGGATGGCTTACCAAAGCCATTTCAGAATATGGAGATCGAGAACAAAATATTTAGCTACAATAAGGGCCCGACGACTAATAGTTTTGGCCATTGAACAAAGCACAAAACCAGCAGCAAAGGGACGTCTTGGTCTGGGCCTAAACAGATGACGCAGTAAGAATGGAAATCTTGGTGTGGTATTTGCTTTCCACAGGCAAGACAATTGTTAACTTTTTCTGACATCGGTAAGAGCAAGAAAAAAGGATCCCCAATGGGGTACTTAGCTTTAGAATTCTTCAACTTCAATTTCGGAAACAAAAACTCAGGCAGTGGCCGACTGGCACTCATGTGAACTGCTTCTGCTTCAGGCTCCTCGGCAAGAAAGACTGATGTAATGGCATTGGCTGCCTGTTTTTATACCACTGACGATATGATGTCAGTCCTGGAGCGACAGTAACCAACGCAGAAATACTAAGCCTCTGGTATTCGGGCTGACTGAGGGCTAGCCCTGGCAGGATAACCCAAGTGTGATGACTGCAACAGTGAAACACGAAGAACATCCTTTCTCCTCAGAATCAGGAAGGTCAGAAATAACCTGATAAGCATGAGAGAGAAAAGCTAAAACATATCTGGTCATATGGGTCTGGAAGTTAATAGCCCAAAAGGCCAAGGGTAGTAGCCATGTATACCCTTCTGCCCAACCATTCTATGCCCCTACTGTCCTTGTCAGAAGAAAGTAATTTACTAGAAGGCAACAGTTTGGAAGGTTTATCAGAAGAAACAAACAGAAGGGTCAGCAGGATGATGTTTGTAAAGAAACTTAAAATCATCAGGCACCTTATAAAATCTATCAAGTTTTTTAGGCGCTGGGAGCTAAGAATCAGGAGCCTGAGAAGCTGCTGAAAGTGTCTAACAAGGCAGAAAGGACAGGAGAGACAACAAAGGGCTTAGGAGACTCCATTTGGAGGAGTTCATAATACCGCTTCTGAATGTCAGAAAATTGGGTGCAGTCCCATTTAAAAAAATGTCATCATAGTATCCGCAAAGGGAAGTTCTTCAAAGGGAGAATCTGGACTAATGAAGTCCTCCTCCTCAGAATCATAGTCTAACAGAGAAGGAATCAGAGAAATAAACCAAAGACCCTTCTCCAAAGTCCAAATCCTCATCAAAAGAAGTCCTACTCCCAAAGTCTCTTAAGAGGAGTAGATGATTGGAGGGGGGGTACAGAATCTCCCCATGGGGGCTTCAAGGCCATGAGAGCATTAAACAATCACTATGTAAAATCCTGCCATTCACACTGAGGATCCTTAGCAGCAGGGGGAATATGTTTTGTCTTCTACTTACTTTTCAAAGGGACATCAGCCCTAAAGATCTTGGGACATTTGGAACCTTGTTGACAATCCTCTTAGTGGGAATCTCCTCCCTAACAAGAATCTGCAGAACATCACTCGGTCCCCTATGATATGATCAGCCTCAGTTCCCCCTCAACATTTGTAACAGACATCTGCAGAGCCTCAGAGGACATGTGAGAAGCTGGATCTATGCTGGCCTCCGAAACAGTTGCGGCAGAGGAATCCAATTAAATAAATGGGACGATCCTCCAGGCTTTCACCAGCCTGGAGAGAGGGAGAGATGTCTGGGGGAGGCAGTACAGCAGCCGAATCAAACCTAACTTTTTTGTAGTCTTCTGGCAGACAGCAACCCTTGGGTTGTGACAATTACACCATCAGACCCTGCACCAATAACTTAAGATGTTGGTTCTCTAGCTATATAAGGAGGAGACATGACAGTGAAGACTCTGGCACAACATACTGTCATGAGAAGCACCCAAGTAAAACAAATGCTGCTCGTGATAGCTCTTATGTATAGTCTGTCTCCCACACTGACATTTTCCCTTTCTGGATGACATGTAACCTCACAACTAAAAGAAAAAAGGCAAGATGAGAAGAAAACCCCCAACAGGGCACTTACCTGAAATCATCTTGATAATCAGCAGAAAAGCAGGAGCATTCAGACCAACGAACAAAGATGGTGGTTGGACTGGCTTCAAAGAAGTTCTGAGGTAGGTAGGTCCATACATCACCTTTAGCAGGGAGCATTCGTGTGATGTATGACATTCTTCTAAAGAACTAAGGCTTTGGTATACTGGCTGGATGTAGGGCTACCCTTGCCAGGGGATCCCTTTAGTAAGGACTACTACTACTGCTTTTGGCTGTTTCTGTTAGGAGTTGCCACAGCAGATCATCCGTTTCCATTTCTTCCTGTCCTCTGCACCTTGCTCTGTCACACCATTCACCTGCATGTCCTCTCTCACCACATCCATAACCTTATCTTAGGCCTTCCTGTTTTCCTCTTACCTGGCAGCTCCACCTTTAGCATCTTTTTCACAATATACCCAGCATCCCTCCTCAGCACAAGTCTAAACCAACGCAATTGCACTTCTCTGGCTTTGTCGCCAAACCATCAAACCTGAGCTGACTCACTAATGTACTGATTCTTAATCCTGTCCATCCTCGTCACACCCAATGCAAATCTTAACATCTCTGCCACCTCTAACTCTGACTCATGCCTTTTTGTCAGTGCCACAGTTTCCAACCCATATAACACAGCTGGGTCTCACTACCCTCTTACAGACCTTTTCTTTTACTCTTACTGGTACCAGTATGTCACAAATCACTACTGACACTTCTCCACCCACTCCACCCTGCCTGTACTCTCTTCACCTCTCTTCCACACTCACCATCACTCTGAACTGTTAATCCCAAGTACTTAACTCATCCACCTTCGCCAACTCTATCTACTCCTTGCATCATCATCATTCCTCTATCCTCCCTCTCATTCACACACATATTCCCTCTTGGTCCTGCTGACCTTCATTCCTCTCCTCTCTAGAGCATATCTCCACCTCTCCAGGGTCTCTTCAACATGTTCCCTACTCTCACTAAAGAACACAATGTCATCCGCAAACATCACAGTCCACAGGGACTCTTGTCTGATCTCATCTGTCAACCTATCCATCATCATTGCAAATAAGAAAGGGCTCAGAGATGATCACTGATTTAATCCCACCTCCATCTTAAATGCATCAGCCACTCCTACCGCAGACCTCACCACTGTCACACTACCGCTCTTATATACTTCACCACCACTCCCAACTTCCTCATACAATACCACAACGCCTCTGCAGGCACCCTGTAATACATTTTCTCTAAGTCCACAAAGACACAATGCAACTCCTTCTGACCTTCTTAACACTTCTCCATCAACACTCTAAGAGCAAACACTGCATCTGTACTGCTCTTTCCCGGCATGAAACCATACTGCTGCTCACTAATCATCACCTCCTTTCTTAACCTAGCCTCCACTACTCTTTCCCATAACTTCATGCTATGACTGATCAATTTTATCCCTCTGTAGTTACTGCAGCTCTGCACATTCCCTTTATTCTTAAAACTCAGTGCCAAAACACTTCTCCACTCCTCAGGCATCCAGTCACTTTCCAAGACTTCATTAAATAATCTGGTTAAAAAACCCACAGCCGTCTCTCCTAAACACTCTATACTTCCACAGGTATGTCATCTGGACCAACAGTCTTTCCAGTCTTCATCCTCTTCATAGCTGTCCTTACTTCCTCCATTGCACTTCCTGATTCACTATCCCCACATCATCCAACCTTCTCCCCCTCTCATTCTCTTCATTCGTTAGCCTCTCAAAGTACTCATTCCATCTACTCAACACACACTCCTCCCTTGTGAGTACTTTTCCCTCATTACCCTTTATCACCCTTACCTGTTGTACATCTTTCCCTGCTCGGTCCATCTGTCTAGCCAATCGGTACGGGTCCTTTTCTCCCTGACTAGATGTGCATCCTCAGTGGTTGGATTTTAGTAAGGAATACTGAAAAGTGATAATGGAAGGACATTTGGATACAAAAATGAAAGGCATGCTACAAGTGACAAATGGCAGTGGAAGATTGAAGACTGAATAAAGTACTTTTGAGGGAGACTCTCAGAACCACCTGCCAAAGAAAGTGAAGGCCAACACAGCAAATTCAAAGGAGCATGAGTGGGTGAATGGTGTTGTAGCACAAAGACAACCTGCAATGATGGAGTAGGTATGAATGATTTAGATTTTTCCCCATAGTTATTTTTATGATCCTACATAACAGACTTACCTCATCAATAAATGGAATCAAGACTACAGCTTCCCATTCCTGCTGCTTTCCATTCAAGTCAGTTTTAAAATCTTCTGGATAGTACTCTATGATCCTGGAGTCTTCGCTAGTCATTAAGTACTAGGAAACAGAACAAAAGAGGAAGCATAAGTATTAAATAGCATGTCGGGCGACTCACATTAACACTTCATACCAGTGCAGAAGATGCAATAAATCTGTTTAAATAGATTTTAACATAGGCCCATCCAAGTCCATTTCTGAACCCTTTGAAATATGAAAAATATTTATATTTTTTAAAGCTGTCATCAAGTGCTCCCCTTTGGAAAAAGTTCAGTCATGTCCCCCACCCCCCATTTGCAACAGGGAGTTTACAGCCATCAGCTACTAATTAAGCTTCATATTGCAGTTATGGATTTGATTCCCCTAGTACCCATTTGTATAGTTTGACACCCTGAACAAGTCACTTAATCAGTGTTCCCAAGCATTTTTCACAAAAAGCAGCACTTCTGTCCACTGGGATAACATGGTTAAAAATCATTTTAACAGTGGCCCTCAGAATTCCTAATCCTTTTCGGACAGTTTTCATAAATACATCAAGAAATGTGAAAAAATAAAGGACCGTTAGACAGTTAAAAAATGCTACCTACCTACCTTTTATTTAATCACTTTTGACCTCTATCCTCCCTCCACAGCTATCAAGTTCACAGACCATTTATTCCTGTGGACTTCTAGCTTTTAAAGGCACTGGGAAAGGTAGGTGAAAGCTGAGGATCACAGTCACCATCCAGAGGAGGTAAGGAAATTTTTTTAATGTCATCACCTAACCCTATTGACCGGAAAGCATGATGCAATGCTCACGACAATGAGGTCAGTGTGGGTGCACCCCTTTGACACATCTGTGGATCATCAGCTATGCTGTTGTGCACTCTTTGGTAGGTTTGTGCTCGCCTTATTCCCAAGTGCAGGAACTGCACTTATGGGTCTTCCCCCAAACAGTGCTCCTGTGGAGAGAGACCACTAGCACCCTATCCCCAAAGTGAGCAAGCCAGTACCAGCCACTGCTTCTATACATCTCTGGCTGACTTCTTCACTATTTGGGCTGGTAATCTAACAAGGGTCATCTCTCATGGCCAAAGCCTGAATAATTTGGATACAGCCAGTTATGCATCTACCTTAACTTCAGTCTTGAATGGGATGTTGTCTATACTGTAAGCTGATGTCAAGACTTAGAACCAGCAGAAAACTTGTCAAAAATCCAAAAAAACGCTGACAGTCCTGTACTCAAAAACTTTTATTCGGGAAACCACAACAGTTAAGCGCTTTTGTCAGCAACCACAAGCTGACCTCATCAGAACTACTGTAATCCCTGCTACACATTAAATATCAAAGCCTCTCTTCTATTCATGCCTTACATCTTACTTGTTTTGCCACCAGACACCAACTCCTCTTTTCCCTCTACTCCTTTCTCAACGTCTGCACTAGCCTTCTGCACCTATGCCTCAACTGCCCTTCTCCAAGGGTATAGTGTTATTCTCTCCCTTCTATCGTACATAATTAATTTCTTGAACTTGTTCCTTTATCTTCAAGCATAACCACTGCTCACTAACCTATGTAACTGAATTTTCACAGACCTTTCCCCTCTCGGATTCTGAACCTTGGGGTCTTCTAAGGCTGCTTCTTCCCTACCCATACCTCTCTGCCTAAGCTCTTTTCTCTTTTTCTTTGCTACTTACTCTGAACAAGTGGTTTGATTTTTTTACAAGCTGAACCTGATGCACGCTAATTGTTTTTAGTATCCACAGTGTGATGTCAGATTTGCTTCTGGTCTGTCCATTTCATTTTGCATTTGATCTTCTCACCTTGCACCCTTACTGGCTGCTCTTTTTCAGTTAGTTCTCCCACTGCCTTCCCTGCCTCAAATACCCTTAACCCTCTTTCTAATTTTTCCACTCCCTTTCCTTCCTCCCTCTAGTGGTATACAGAATTTGCTTTTAAACTTCTAAGTTCAGCAATTTTACTGTTCTTCGTTACCTTATCAGAAATTGCTGTTGAACGTAATGCTGTTTAAATGAATTTCTACTGCTATTTCCTGACATGCTTACTAATCCTGTTTTAATGAAATGCAATTTTTTTTGTGTTTTGCTTAATGCCATTTATTACATGCAATGTATGACCACTGACTGACATTGCCAGTCCTGGTCTCGCTGAATATTAATATTGAGCTTTACTGTATGCAATGAATTCCGTTCTATACAGCTGCTCATACTGTGCTGATAAAAGACTACTTTCTTATAGTGGATTTGGTATTATGCCTGGGAAGATACTATGTGCCTGGCTTGGCTTTTGCTGATTGCTCTACAAGGTACTTATCTCCTACATCTCAAACATTCGACACACATTGTAAAAACCTGGCACTTCTATTCTCATGCAACAATTAGAACCTAGAAACATTTATACTAGTCTCCACACAGCTACTGCCTGCACTTTAAATCTGAGTTGCTCCAGTAATTACTACATTCCAATGTAATTATTCAACCCCCGCCACAGCCAGCACCACCACCACGGTAGCACAGTCTATCAGTGTTTATATCAGCTGCAACCATGTCAGCTCTATCCTTCTCTAGGTCAGAAATTCCAAGTCTCTTCAAAATAACTAATTAACCAAGAAAGTCCTCTCTATCAGGCTACCTCCCCATCTGGTGGCAATACTTCCACCTGCAAACATTTTTAGCCTCCTCTCAGTGCTGACTCTCTTAGTGGTGTACTCTGTAAACACTATTCAAGAAAGATTCTCCAAAGGACCCAACAAAAACAGCATTATACTTGGTAACTTGTATTTAAATGCAGTATGGTCAGATGCAAACCAACTTAACAAAATACACATACAACTATCTTTAACAGCTCAAAAATCCAACCAGATTAATCCCTATAAAAAGAAGCCACTTCACAATAGACCTTATAAACACATAGCCGACCTGTGTTCAAAAATCATTGTGCTCCCAAATAGCCTTAGCGACCACTGTCCAGCAGTCTCAATTTGGTCCTTCAACCCCCCCCCCCCCCCACGAAACAGTTAAATGGACATTCTTTCCCTGAGCAAAAGTTCCCCATCCTTGAACAAGAACTCAACTCCATAATCTAATGGTCTCCAGTTTATTAATTACAAAACAAACACTGTTCTTGCATTTTTTACCAACATTCTATCATCTATCCAAAACTCAGTATTCTCAAGAGTGAGCAGAAGGCTTATGAAACCAAAAGTCCATGTCTTTTAAGGGCTGCTACAGAACTCATAAAACAAAGCAACAAAGCTTGGACAGCTTAGAAACAAAACCGTAGTGACTGTTTGCACAATCAGGACTACCGCTCATCAAAAAAAAAAACAAACCAGAATAACCATCATCTCAGCAAAAGCTACTTACCTGCATAATAAACAAATCTGTCCTACTTGTAACACCCCAAAACGTCTGGAAAGAGAGAAAATAAGGCAAATCTAAAACAGCTCCTCCAACAGAGATTCTGCATCTAGTAAATCAAACACAAATCAGACTAACAAATGCAAAATCTTTATCCTATCCAGTAACAAGGACATTACCAACTCCTTTCATAAAACCAGCAACCCATTACTTGGGCAAAAAGGAAGTTTCTTTGTTCACCAATGAGAGTGGGGAGCTCTGAACAGCCTACCTGCCCTTGGAGGAATGGTTTCTGCCCAGAAACTGTAGTTTCATTGGCCATTTTGGGCTAATTTCTCTCTCTTTAATCTTTCTAATATAAATTAATGCATTTGCGTGGTTTTTGTGTTTGTACAAGCTCAGCAGATCCTGCCCAGGTGTCCCGCAGAGACCTACAATGCCAGAGAGACAAAAGGAGAGACTTTGGAGTAAGTACCATTTTTTTGTTTTTTCTTGTTGCTTATTGCTATTTCCACCTAAATGCTCTTTCTGGCGTTTATTGCTTCTCAGAAAGCTCATTTTACACTGAAATTGCATTTATTTGTGCCTGCACTTTAAATTTTATTTGTTGTAAATTGTATTTTTAACTGTTACTGGCTTCCCACTCAAGTGTGACAGCCATTACTGCACTATAAAAGTATTTTTGCATTTGTTTCTACTGTTTTCTTGAAAAAAAAAATAAAATCTTGCTATTCTCCTGCCTTACTAAGCTAGAAAAGTCCAGTTTCAGATACCTGCTGATACCTGGACTGTGTTTAAGCTTCTGTGTTTGGCCATACCTTACTTTGGCAAAAAGGAAGTTTTTCTGTTCACCAGTGAGAGTGGGGAGCTTTGAACAGCCTACCCCTGCCCTTGTAGGAGTGGTTTCTGCCCAGAAACTGTAGTTTTATTGGCTATTTTGGGCTAATTTGTATCTCTTTAATCTTTCTGATATAAAAACCACATTTGCGCAGTTTTGCGTGCCGGGCAGCTAGGGTTAAACTACTCCCGACTCCACTCTTCAGTTTTTCCCTTGGAACTAGACAAACCTTCAACTTTAGCACTCAAACC
Source organism: Protopterus annectens (assembly GCF_019279795.1). NCBI lineage: Eukaryota > Metazoa > Chordata > Ceratodontiformes > Protopteridae > Protopterus > Protopterus annectens. The sequence goes on from NC_056735.1 coordinate 1,170,365,963, forward strand.
ATTCATTTTACAGCCCAGCACTTGCTTAAAACTCATAACAAGCACTAAATACCCCTAGCACTAGCCCCCCCTTATACTGTCCAGAAGGACAAGGCTCTCTATTCGTCTACACCAGTCAATCAGAAAAAAAGCTCACTCTACCTATTCAGGCATGTCCAAAAGACAGTTTCCGGTGTACTCTCCAGTCCAACTGGTGAAGCTGGGCATTTTGAGACAATGTTACAACTACCTCATGTACACAGACAACCCTCTCCTCCTGCCACGAAACACTAATATATGCGAGAGATGCAATTATACAGCCAGATTGGAGGCAAAGCTCTCTTAACCCCAGACTGTAACTGACTGTCAAGAGAAGGGTAATACTTGCAACACACCGCCAGTCTCACAATGACCTAACAAACCAACACAGGCAAATAACACACATAAATACATGAAAACATACTCGGAGGCTCTAAATAAAAAACTGCAAAAGCAACAGAGACCTCCAGAGCACACATCCAAGCAACCTCCACAACCCATCACCAACCATGAAACACATACTTCACAATCAGTGTGCCACGCAATCACAGCCCACAAGGCAAAATAACATACCCAACACACTAGTGATAGGCGACTCTATAGTCAGGCACACTGGTGTCCCACTAACTAGGCTGGACAAGGAGAAGGTTACAGTTAGCTGCCTGTCGGGCACCAGGTTCCGCCACATAACACAAGCACTCAGGTCACTCCAGAACAAGTACAAATACGACTCTGTCATTGTACATGCTGGTGTGAATGACCTGAGAGCTACCTCTCCCTGGACTACATGAAGAGAGACATGGAAGAGCTCTCTGATCATTTAGTCCAGGCAGGTATGACCCTGACCCTGAATAGCATCCTACCCTCACCAAGAATGATGCCACAGTATAAAGAAAAAATTATCAACTTCAACAATTGGCTAAGTTTCTGGTGTCATTCAAAGGGGATCCAGTATCTGTCTGCCTGGGATGACATGTCTGACAAGCCACGTTGCTTCGCAAGAGATGGCTTGCACCTATCACCCTTAGGATATCGAATACTGGCAAAGGCTCTTGCCGCCCCATAGTGCCTTTTTAGGCAAGGCTCAAAAGACAAACCCACCACTGTAAATAGCACAAGTAACCAAAAACTGAGGGTAATGCTACTCAATGCCAGACGTCTAAACCTCAAAATGCACACACTCGAGGCACTCCTCAGTATGGAGAACATAAGATATCTGTGCAGGAACAGAAACCTGGTTTAAGGCTCCAGAGAGCACCCCAGCACTACCAGGCTATAAGTCATGCCATACCTTTTGGCCACAGAACCCGGACCGAAACACAAAATACGGGGGTGTTTCCATATTCATCAAGGATACTCACACCTCCATGTTAGTGGCGCAGCATGATGCATCAGAGATCATCCAAGTGCAACCAACAGGCAAAACTGCAATCCAAATTGTAGCTTGCTACAGATCATCCACCATGACCCAGGACCCCCATTCCGCATTTCTGGAGACACTGGGAAATATGAAGGTCTTACAAAACGCCCTAATACTGGGTGATTTCAACTACCCAAATATTAACTGGGAGAACTGCTCAAGTACGAACTCCTTTGCCCAATGCTTCCTAGAATTTATAAACTTGAACACCCTGGATCAACTGGTCAACACCTCCACCAGAGGGAACAACATACTGGACCTGGTCATCACCAACATGGGTGACCGGTGTTCCACACCGGACGTCAATCCCTCGCTGGTTAGATCAGACCATATACTAATCACTCTGGAAATTCACATTCCGCCCCCAACTCCAATCAAGGAAACCACCATGAAAAACTTTTCAAAAGCAAACTTCACGTTGCTTAAGACTGAGGTGGAAAGGTTCACAGCCCCCACGCCAATGGACAATGCTGTCCAAACTGCTGAAACCTATACAAAGACACTCTATGATAATCTGCAGGAATGCATGGATCGTGTTATCCCAAGTAAAACAAAGACTCACTCCTCCAAGAAAAGGAAACCAGTCTGGTGGACCCCCTGCCATAAACAGGCTCTGCAATAGGAGGAGGAAACTAGTACAGATAAGAGGAAAATCCCTAGAAGGAAAGACATCCCTGATCAGTATCAGCAAGAAACTACGATCCCTCATTAAATCATCCAAGGCTAGCTTCGAAAGAAAAACTGCCAAAGACTCCAAAGATAACCACAAAGTGTTCTTTAGCTATGTCAGGAACTTAATTGGAAACTCTCAGATCTGCTCTGAGTTGGTGCAGAATGGCACAAAATACACTGAACCGACTGATATTGCCAACATTTTGGCAGACAGGTTCAGTGCAAACTTCACACCCCTCTCACCCCCCCAAAGGGCCCATAACCATACCAGAAGAATGTAAGGCCCCGGCAATCAGTGACACAAAGGTTAAAACAGCCCTATCCAAAGCCAAAAACACAGCCTCAATGGGACCGGTGTCCCAGGCTGTGTCTTACAAGAGTTCCAAAATGAACTAACCCCCCCCACCTAAACACACTGTTCAAACTCAGCCTCTCTACAGGCTACATTCCCACAGAGTGGCGCATAGCAACAGTTATCCAACTCCACAAAAGTGGCGCCACAATGGACCCCGGGAACTCTCGCCCTATAAGCCTGACTAGCCTGGTCTGCAAGGCTATGGAGCGCATCATGGAACTCATTAACAGAGACATTGGGAACCTCCAAACATGGGAGCCCACCCAGATTGGCTTCGTTAAGGGCAGATCATGCCTCCTAAACCTGGTGGACTTCTTTGAGACAGTTACCAAGGCATTTGATGACGGTAAGTAGGTCTACACAGCCTATCTAGACCTCGGCAAAGGCTTTCAACACCATTCCCCATTTTGGTATTATAGACAAACTCACCAACCTGAACATTAACCCCTACGTCACGAGATGGGTTGCAAATTGGCTCATGGACAGAAGCCACATGGTGAGAGTTGCAGACTCTAGGTCCGACTCTAAACCGGTTACAAGTGGCGTCCCCCAGGGCTCAATCCTAGGACCCCCTCCTGTTCGGTATATACTTCTCAGAGGTACAGGCAAGCACAGGAGGACTTTGGCTGACCAAGTTCGCAGACGACTGCAAACTAGGGGCCATAATTGATTCTCCAGCTGATACAGACACCCTCCAGTAGGGTCTCATTGAGACGGATACCTGGTATCAAAATCATGGCCTCAAGCTGAATGCCAAAAAGTGCACAGACATCCCCTTTGGAAAAAACAAAGTACCCGCGAACTACCACATAGGTGGTAGTCCCCTAAATACAGAAAAAGTAATAAGGGATCCGGGGACCCAAGTAGATAGCAATCTCTCCTTTGATAATCATATTGACAAGGTGGCTAGAAAATCCTTCTACGTGGCCCACCTAATCTCAAAAGGGTTTTCATCCAGAACAAAGGAGGTTATTGTGCCTCTCTACTCATCACTTATTAGACCCATTATAGAGTACAACGCCCCATTTGGGATGTACCTTACAAGACACCTGCAACAGCTGGAAAGACCACAAAAGTACCTCACCAAGAGGATCACTGGCCTCAAACAGATGACCTATGCAGCCCGACTAAAGAAACTCCAGCTGTACTTGGTTGCATACCGCTTACTCAAAGGTGATCTCTGCTTGACATACAAGGCCATGCCCTACCAAGAATTGATGGATATGGTCCACCTAAAAAAAAAAAAAAAATCCCTAAGAGCCACACACTCTAGGGATATAAACCTTACCACAACGATAAATAGGACATGCTGGAGGGATAGATTCCTGACCCAGAGACTCCTCATGCTTTGGAACAAGATTCCAATATACATCAGGCAGAGCCCCTCACTAGCACTCCAAGAGAAACCTTGACGGGTGGATGGGAAACAGAAAATTTACCCCAGGGATCACTGCAGTGGCTCTGCTGGACAGAGGCGCAGGGAACTAATGGCTCTGCTGGTCAGAGGCACAGGGAACTAATCTAAGGGGGTGGCGAAAGCAAACACACACTGGCTAGGCTTATAAATGCCCTTGGGCAGATAGCCTAGTACTTACCTATGAACCTATAACCAGCCTACAACAACTCCCAACCTGTCCCCTACACCTTTGCTAATTATTCAGCTACTTTTCACTTCTCTAAAATTACAGTTAAGAAAATTGAAGTTCTCAAATCCTGAAATGGTCTACACTCCATTCCACATTTTTTCAGAAAGCGGCTGACAAAATTGCCAAACCCCTTTCTTATATTTAAAAGGGTGCCAGTCATTTGGTTGACAGCCCTTTTTATCAAAAGCTGAACAATCAAATGAAAAGGGGCAAAACAACTTTTGCTGACAGTGGAGTGTTCTTTTTTTTCTCCATTGCTGTGCTTCCTCTGATTAGGTATATTTAAGTTCAGAGGGTGTGTACCCCCACATTAGGCATGGGGGGATTGCCACGGCTTGGCAAAAGTTGTTCCCCTCCTTTTTGTTGAATTGCTCACTACTCGATAAAACGTCTGTCAATCAATTGACATGTACCCACTTACAATCTCTTACTACAGAAAAAAGTACCCCAGCTCTAAAGCACGCCGTCTTTATATCCTGACCTAAAGTAACATTTCCACTCTGTGCTCACTGGAAATGATCTCTAAGATTATGTACAAACTACTCAAACACTTTAAAAAATGTTTTTTTTATCTGAGGAGCAGCATGACTTCAGCATTACTGCAGCCTTACTGCGTGAAACTAACACCATACAGAGTAACATCAACAACGGTCCAATAACTGGTGGAGTAAATGTAAATATGACTAGGGAATTGGAAATGTTAAACTACAGTCGGTTTTCCCCAAAATAAAAAAAAATGTAACTTTGGACATAATACTATTAACTGGTTCCCAAGTTACCTGGCAAATATAACATTTTATGTCAGCTCTAAAAGTCTCTAAACACTAGGCACCCTCAATAATGGAGCTCTTCAAGGCTATGTATAGGATCCTGCTCGACTCCCTATTCATCAATGATCTTAATGAAGACCTAACAAAATTACAGCTCATTTTATGTGCAAATGATATCCTCTTACTGGAATCTAGCACATGCTCAGCCACACCAATCATTCTCTCAACTTTACAAATGAGAAACAGTAACAAAGGAAGAAAAAAGGAATAGGATTCTTAGTTGCAGATGGAGATTTTTTCCACTGCAAATTATATTTCAGTACTTCCAGACATAGATTTTCAAAAACACAGATTCTATTTCTATAGATTTCTCCAGGCTGACACCACATAACATCTGCATGTTTTAGTTTTTATGAAGTCTTTAATCAGACCACCTTCTGGAAAGAATATGCATCACATATGTCAACTCCTTCTGGCAAGGAATTACCATACTTAAAATCTCAAATATGAGTAAGAAGCTTCTAGGTAAAGAAAAAAAAAACACCGAAAAGTGCTAGCACATAAACACACTACACCGAAAAAACTGCTGCTTCATGCTCTATGGTTGTCACCTGTGCGATTATCTGCTGGACACTCACAGACTGAACTACCTTCATCCCATTGCCTACTGTGTAAAGCAGTGGGACATTAAAAGTCCTGCTTTTCAATCGCACCGAATCACTGTGGAAAACCCGCAGATGCCTTCATTTTCTTCTACGTCAAATCAATTAGGTTACATCACCAATCCAGACCTGTAGGCACAGCTATTGCTTGTTAGGTCCATGTGTTTCAAATTGTGCAGCGATTGGCTGCAATTCGTGAAGGGGCGGGGAATGAAGCAGGAACAGCCCTACAAGATCATGGCTGTAGAGTGTTTTTTTTTTTTTTTTTAGCACTTCTGCAGCCACTAATACAGGACTGGGATGTCTTTTTTTGTTTGTTTGTTACAGCCATTTTTTTTGTTTGTTGCAGCCAGAGTCAGCCAGTCAGCCAATCCAGCAGGGAAGCCAGCTAGCCAGCCACTCCAGTAGGGAAGCCAGCTAGCCAGCCACTCCAGCAGGGAAGCCAGCTAGCCAGCCACTCCAGCAAAGACTGTGACTGTAATGGTAAGTACATACAAATAGTACTTTATCTTTCTAGCATTTTAAAAATGGAAATATTGTTTTATTTCAATTTAGCTTTTTAATGTTTAGAGGTAAATGGGGTGCACTGTACAGTTTTTAAATCTGTGTAGTGGTTATTTTGAGATTTGCAAGTAGTTTTTAAAGGTATAAAAAGTGTGTGTGTGTGCGTGTCTAATGTAATCTAACTGTTGTGATTGTTTTGGGATGATTTGACAGCATTACTTTTTAAAAGCTCATCATCATCTTCTTTCAGCTGTTCCCGTTACGGGTCGCCACAGCAGATCACCTGTTTCCATTTCTTCCTGTCCTCTGCATCTTGCTCTGTCACACCAACCACCTGCATGTCCTCTCTCACCACATCCATAAACCCTATCTTAGGCCTTCCTCTTTTCCTGTTAGCTTCATCCTTAGCATCTTTTTCCCAATATACTCAGCATCCCTCCTCAGCACATGTCCAAACCAACGTAATCATGCCTCTCTGGCTTTGTCTCCAAACCTTCCAACCTGGGCTGACCCTCTAATATACTTATTCCTAATCCTGTCCACCCTCGTCACACCCAGTGTAAATCTTAACATCTTTAATTCTGCCACATCCAGCTCAAACTTCTGCCTTTTTGTCAATGCCACTGTCTCCAACCCATATAACATGGCTGGTCTCACTACCCTCTTGTAAACCTTCCATTTCACTCTTACAGGTACTCATCTGTCACAAATCACTCCTGACACTCTTCTCCAACCACTCTATCCTGCCTGTACTCTCTTCTTCACCTCTCTTCCACACTCACCGTTACTCTGAACTATTGACCCCAAGTATTTAAACTCATCCACCTTCGCCACCTCTACTCCTTGCATCCTCACCATTCCTCTATCCTCCCTCTCATTCACACACATATATTCTGTCTTAGTCCTGCTGACCCTCATTCCACTTCTCTCTAGAGCATATCTCCATCTCTCCAGGGTCACTTCCACCTGTTCCCTACTCTCACTACAGATCACAATGTCATCTGCAAACATCATAGTCCACTTTTTAAAAGCTAAGGGTGGGTATACAAGTTTTATTTATTTTTATTTCTGGTGGGGGCAATCTTCAAGGAAAAAAGTAGTGTGCTGTCTTCAAGAAGTTAAGATGTACTGCTCTGAGTACTTTTTATACTGGTTTAGTGATGACTTGCAAAAACTACTTTTTAAAGTGAAAAAATCTGTGTGTGTATAACATTTTATTTTTGAAGGGACGTGTTCATATGTAAACATATTGCATTTGGTATTGTACTAAGTACATACTGTCATGGATGTTTCAAGATTGTTTGCTTTTATAAGCAGAAATGTGTGTACTTGATTTTTTAGGCCATCTTCAATAAGCTTACAATGTACTGTTTTGATTATAATGCAAATATGGCCATGCTGCTGTTACTTGGGCCTGTTCTTTATTGCACCCCTGTGCTGGGTAAATTACCGCTATAGGCTTATTTCTATTTTTCTTAAGTGCTGTGTTTGGAGGTAAATGAGGTCAATGGGGTCTGCTGTGCATTGCAATTTATTTTAGAATATCTGTTTAGTGATGTCTTGCAAGTAGTACTTTAAAAAGGGAAAATTTTTGCTTAACTTTTTTTTTTTGGTGGAGGCATGTTCAGACGTTAACGCAGTGCATTTGGAAATTGTGCTAAAATACGTCATCGTTGTTTCAGAATACTTTGCTTTTATAAGCGGAAATGTGTGTATTTTATTTTTTAAGCTGTCTTCAATAAGTTTAAAATGTACTGCTTTGATTATAATGCAAATAGGGCCGTGCTGCTGGGCCTGTTCTTTATTTCATCGTTGTGCTGGGTAAATTAGTGCTATAGGTTTATTATTATTTTTTTTCCATAAATGCTGCGTTTGGAGGTAAATGGGGTCTGCTGTGCATTCCAATTCATTTCAGAGTGGCTTTTTAGTGATTTGCAAGAAGTACTTTACAGTGAAAATGTATCTACTGCCAATCATTAGCGGACTGGAGTTCCGCTGTGGCGACCCCTAACCGGGAAAAGCCGAAAGACAACAACAACTTTACAGTGAAAATGTGCATAACTATTTTTGGAGGGGTGGGGGACATGTTCAGTGGCACACATTCTGCATTTGGTGTTCTGCCAGCTGTGTTAATGTCAAGTTTTCAATTGCCAAAATGCACCCTCCCCCATTACGTCAATAACTATTTTACCTTTTTAAATGATTTGTAATGTTAATTCTCTTCTGCTGCATTCCGCAGGTCTTCAGTGAATGTATATCATAGAACTTCTTTACAAACTGCTTCATGTTTCAGATGTGAATGTTTTTCTAGCCAGTTCTTTCGTGTGCCAGTGCTTCTAGCCAGTTCTTTCATGTACCATTTTATTACTGCATCTTGCTAACAGTTTTGTTAAATATGTTGTATATTAGTTAAGTACAGATTCAATAGAGGAGAGCAGCAGCTTTATCACAATCGACCACCAACAAGAGAACGTGCAAGTGCCATGATGTTGGTAAAATGGAATTTGACTGGACTGAGAAATGCAATGACATAAAAGCATTCTGCAGGCAATGCAAAAAGGAATTCTTAGTCACCCATGGTGGAAGAAATGATGTTGCATGAGGCAACTGAACAACATAAAACTGTTATTCTAAAAGCAAAATTCTGTCACCTGATGACAAAGTGGGCAATGAACACAAACATTGAGGGACTAGAATTTAATGTCATTGTAGCAGAAGCCTCTGAGCTGTTCCATGCAGTTAAACAAAATATTTCCTATAACAGTTTGGACTGTGCAGTAAAACAGGCCATCCAGCTGTACAGCGACTTGGACATCTCAAAAAAATCTTGTTGAATAATTATGGCTGAAGACATTGCTGAAAATGTTTTGGGGCTGCACTCCTTGCACTGCCTCCCGCACGACCTTCAGAAATCAGGCACTTCATGTACATCACCACCAGATGGGTCCAACAAGGGAAACAAAATTATTTCCACTTGCTGTGAGGTATTTTTCCAAAGAAGAGGTGGTGGTGAATGGTCTTTTGGACTTCTGTGAAGACCCTGCTGAATTTGAACAGGCCATATCACAACAGACTGTGAACATTATGGAAAAGCACTCCTTGCTCTGGAACAGCATTTCAGCATATGGGGCTGATGATGCCAGTGTGAACTATGGAAAGAAATCTGGTGTGTATACCAGAATAAAAGAAAAGTTCCCATCATTCCAGACGGTTAACTGTGTTGCTCACATTATTCATAATGTAGCCAAAAAAAAAGCTGCAGCACAAATGCCTTATGATGTGGAAGTGTTTGTAATGAAACATTTCAGCCATTTCTCAGGTTCTGCCACAAGGACCAGAGACTTGAAAGACTTCTTTGGGTTTTGTGGCATGAATCAGAGCGTCTCTTAAGGCATTTGCCAACAAGGTGGCTGTCACTCCTGCCAGCCATTGACAGAGTAGTGAAAAATCTCCTAGTGCTGCAGTCATATTTCCTCTCCCAGCAGAATGGCAGTACTTTATAGATAGTGAGAACGGCAAGAATGCATTAACTACACCCTCCCAGTACCATTTGCACTTTCTCAGTGTTGTTCTCATGGATTTCAACGAACATACAAGTGCATTAAAAAAGGAAGCACTTACTGCCATGGAAACTTTCAGTAATGGGGTCTGTCAACTGCAGGCAAGAGCTGAAGATGCTTTCTTTAGTGGAAAACTTAAGGCACTTATGAACACATTAGACAGCACTTCTTTTAACAAACTGAAGAAACACAATTGTGTTCTTGGAGACAGTAGTTAAGTACTTAAAAACAGTGGTTTGATTTTAGTGAAAACTTCTTGTTTACACTTTCTAAGTTATCATTAACTGAGCCCTTTCTTTTCAGTGACTTACTCAATGTGACCACTGCTCTGAGTTTGCGGGACATAGATGAAGACCACGTTTTCCAGGACTATTTAGCAATCAAGCCCATTCTCCAAGAATTATGTACCACAAGCTTATCTCCAGAAGAAAAGTGACTGAAGCTTTTCAGAGAAGGGCCTGAGCTGGCTGCACTATATCCAGTAATTGCTAGGGTATTTATCTATACCAACATCAAATGCATTTACAGAGACTGCGTTTTCTTTGGTGAAAAATAAATGGAAGATGTGCAAAACTGCTGTAGTGTGGACTTGTTAAAAGGTAAGCTAATGATTACTATAAACTACTGGATGAAATACAGTGACTTTTACTCAATTATTATATCAAAATGGGCACTTCTTTAGGCCATCAAATCAAATGCAAAGTACACATTTAAAAAGTGATTTAGTTTACTTTTCTTGTATTGTGCAGTATGTAGGGGGGGTTTGTGTGCTTTTTTTTTTTTCTTTAATTTACAATAAAAAAGTTATGTACTCACCATAACGTTCCATCTGAGTAGTTATACTTCATTTTTCTGCAACCTGTGGGTATTCGGATCCATATCGGATCTGAGCCAGCAACTTTACAAGCATCTGCTTCGAGCTCCTCCCCCTTACCCATAACCCATCACCATCACCTGCCTTCCCTTAGATTGAGTTTGCCGCAACTCAAACCAATCAGCAATTCAACTTAGCATAGACCATACATGAAAAACTCATGAGAAGGTTCGGGGGAAGGAGGGTGGGAAGGTTGCAAAAAAATGAAGTACAACTACTCAGATGGAACGTTATGGTGAGTACATAACTTCTTTATCTGAAGTAGTTAACTTCATTTTATCTGTTACCTGTGGGACAGAGTCCCCAGCTACTCAAACTCCTGGGAGGCCCTCATGGAACGATATTCCTGAGCACCGCAGAGCCGAAGGATGCTCTCCCTCTGGAGATCAAATCCAACTTATGAGAAATGAAGGTATGTGATTTTGCCCAAGTTGCTGCCGCACAGATGTCATTCAATGAGACCCTAGACCAAAAGGCAGAAGTCGCCGCCATAGATCTGGTAGAATGAGCTTTAACAGGACCAAGTGGAGACAAACTTTTGCCTTTGTAAATTTGTGAAATACACAGTGTAATCCATCTAGCTAAGGAAACCTTGGAGATGGCTTTTCTCAAAAAGGGATTAGAAAAAAGACACAAATAACTGGTCAGACTTACTGAAGGGCTTTGTTATGTGTAAATAAAAATGAAGTTGTCTATGAACATCTAAGCAAATGCAGTTTACATTCACCCTTGTTTTGAAAATTTGGAAAGAAAACAAGCAAGTTAAGTGTTTGATTAATGTTTGATTCAGAAGCCACTTTTGGTAAGAAAGAAGGGTTCGCATGGAGAGAAACCCTGTCCTTATGGAAGATCAAGTAAGGGGGGCACTGCAGACAAAGACTTTACTTAGTTTAATTCTAACTTCCTAGCCATACTAGACCACCATGCACCAACCCACTCTATTAAAATGAGAACTAAATCTGCCCCATGGCTTTAAAAAGAAACCAGGCAAAAAAATCCATCTCAGAAATAAATACTGGAATAAATCTCGTTTAACTAAAAACCCAGTAGACCAACAAAACTTCAGACAGCTGAGAAATGAAACTAAAAAAGTTATACTGTCTGACAAAAGAAACTACTACCTACAATTCCAGCAGACTCACCATAATAAACCACAAAAGTTCTGGGCGAATATTAATCAATTATTACACCCAGGTCAATCCATCACACCAAACCCACAAGCCATAGACCAGGAGAATCCCAAGCAGACTGCTAACGCCTTTAATACCTTTTTCACTGAGGCCATTCAAACTCTTGCCAGTCAGTTATCTACTCAGAACTTAACTATATCCAACTCTAACCTAACCCCTCCATTTCTCTTCCAAACAGTCCCAACAACATATATTCTTACCCTTATCCAAAAACGGAAACCATGCACTCCTTCAGCAGACCAACTACCCGCTAAATATCTACAAAACGCAGCCCAACCCATCTCCTATCCCATTTCCATTCTCATCAATAGAACCATCAGTGAAGGACACATCCCTAAAATCTGGGAAGTATCCCATATTATCCCCCTTCACAAGGATGGGAACTCTACTGAACTCTCCAATTACCCTCCCATAGCCCTACTTTATCCCTTAGCAAAGATCATAGAAAAATGCATCCACAGACAATTGCTAGACCATCTAATCCAAAATAACTTACTTTCCAACTCTCAACATGGTTTCAGACCTTCCCACAGCACTACTACTGCCCTCCTTTCCTTTAATGACTGTATTAACAAAAAACGTAACCTCAATATGCTTTCCTCTGCACTGTTTATAGAGCTGTCTAAGGCATTCGATATGGTAAATCACTTATAAATATCCTCAAATCCCTGTCACTAGATGCACTAGCTATAAAATGGTTCCAGTCCTACTTAGATAACAGACAACAGGCTGTACTTTGGCATAATATTCTATCTACCCATCTGCCCATTAACACTGGTGTTCCTCAAGGGTCCATATTAGGACCTCTCCTGTGTTCTATATTTATCAACGACCTTCACCTAGCAATCCCCCAAGCTACATGCATACAATATGCAGATGATTCCACACTTATATGCTCAGCCACACCTATATCTGAACTTCACTCCCTTACCCAAAATGTGTTTAACATAGTTGAACAATGGTTTACACAGTGCTGTCTCCTTCTGAACCCCCCAAAAACTAAACTCCTCCTTTTTACTCCTAAGCCCCCCCCCCAGTATACTTCACAGTAACATCCAATAATAGTACTCTCATATTCCCAGATCCAACTACCAAACTACTAGGTATCACCATAGATAACCTAAACTTCAACACCCATATTAACAATACTCTAAAATCTGTTAACAGAAAACTAGGCTCTTTCTACAGGAACAAACCCTTCCTTTCTCTTGCAGCTAGAATAACTATTGCTCACACCCATCTAATTTAGACTCTCCTCTATGCCTCACACATATATACTAATCTCTCTAAAAACCACCTTAATAAAATGCAAAACTCCTACAATAATATAGCCAGATCTGCTACAGGTAACCCTTTCAGAACCCACCACTGTTTTAATCTAAAGCAGCTAGGATGACTTGAATTACAAAATCAGCTTAAATTCCACTAACTGACCATTGCCCATAAAATCATTTACCAACCTACCAATACCCCTATACTATCTTACCCCCTACAACAATCTAAAGACCTTACGATCATCACAAACTTCTTGTAAATATTTGTAACTCAAACAGGGCTGGGGACTCTTATCACTCTTTAAAACCAAATTGAAACTTTTCCTCAGAACACACTGGTTGTGCCCCTGTATTAAACCTGACTGATCGACTAGCTCTTCTTACTTGGTTCAACCCACCCTCCTCTTCTCAGTAATCAAGTTCCTTTTCTTAATAACAACTTACCTTGTTCTTCTATACTATTACTTATATCTTCAGAATCTCATTAAGGAGACTACTTTTACTAATATATTTTATAATTTCAGCTCCTACTTTTTCTTTATGACTACTTGTATACTAATATATTGGATAACTCAGCTGCCATCTTTTTCTTTATGATGTATTGCAACTACATTTTGTATTGTACTCATTGTAACTGCATATTTTGCACTATGTTATGAATGAATGACCTCTTTGATTATTCTCTGTACTGCACCTGCAATGTTCATTGTATACATTAATTTTGTAAATGTGATTTTGTTTGTTTCCTCTGACCTTATCTCCCCAGGCCTCTACTGAAAATGGACATGTATCCAGTTAAACTAGCCCGTTCAACAAATGTAAAATAAAATAAATAAAAGCCTGAAGCTCAGAAACCCTTCTAGCCAACGTAATGGCCATTAGGAAGGCTGTCTTCCAGGATAAGAACTTCAAATCTGCTGATGCTGCAGTTCAAAGGGGGGAGCAACTAAAGCCTGGAGAACAATGGTAAGGTCCCAAGGAGGAACAGAGTCCTTAATTGTAGGACGCAAAAGAAAGGTGCCTTTAAGAAAAGCCTTACATGGGGTCTAGAAGAGGCCAGGGCATTCATATTTTCGCCAAAGAGGAAATTCGAAATAGCTGCCAGTTGTACCTTCACAGTGGAGGAACTAGCCCCCTTGCTGAAAAATGCTGGCTACGAAATCCAATACTGCAGAGACAAGAGCTGTAAAAGGATCCAGGTTTCTCCGAGAAGCCCAAATAGAGAATAGTTTGCATTTACTGCGGTAAATCTTCCTAGTGGAAGCCTTATGAGACACCAGCAGAATAGTTTTCACTGAAGACGAAAGACTGGGAGTCCTGGCAATCAAGGGAACTGCAGCAACCAAGCTGTCAACTTGAGGCTGTCCAGGTTGGGAGGACAGGTGCCGGAGGGATGAGAAATGAGACCCTGGCAGGGATCTAGAATCCAAGGAGGAGCTAGAACATGAGACCAGAGGAAGGGAAACCACACTTGACAAGGCCAGAACGGGGCAATGAGGATCAGTTTGCACCCCAGTTGACAAGCTTTCTGAAGAAACTTTGGAATGAGTGGTAATGGGGGATAAGCGTACAGTAACCCGGGAGGCCAAGCATGGACTAGAGCGTCTCTGGGGGGATCCCCTGGTGAGGGAATCAGAGCGAAGAACTCATTGCACTTCGCATTGGAAGGAGATGCGAAGAGATCGCAGCAACGCTGTCCCCATGCAAGGAATATCTCCTCCGCTATCGACTGTTTCAGAGACCACTCGTATGGCATTAGAATAGCCTGACTCAATCTGTCAGCTACAATGTTGGAGCATCCCGGGATATGAGTTGCAATCAGAAACTGACTGGTGGAAATCGCCCACTCCCACACTCTCATGGCCTCGCGACACAGAGGGTAAGATCTGGTTCCTCCCTGTTTGTTGAAGTACCAGACAACCGACATGTTGTCTGACTGAATTGCAATAGTCCTTGAAGGAAGAACAGTATGGATGGCTCGCTAAAAACACTGCTCTCATCTCCAGAACATTGATGTGCAATCTGGTATCGATCTGGGACCACGTGCCTTGGACTGTCCTCCACAGATAATGCCCCTCCACCCGAGCTGGGAGGCGTCCGTGGTCACTGTAGCTTGGGCTGCGAGTGAAACAAATGGGCGTCCCACTACGATCTCTGGGGAGTGGAGCCACCAGAGGAGTGACGTCCTGCAGGCTTTGCTGATTTGAATTGGATATTCCATGGGGAGATCTAGCCAAGACCACTGTATGGCTAGAGTCCATTGAAGAACATGCATGTGAAGACGGGCACAGTGGAGGATACATATTGCTGCAGCCATCGAGCCCAGGGCTCTGAGAACATCGGCCACCTTCAGTAACCTGGGGCCAAGAATTATTGACACATGAGCCCATAGACTCTGGACCCTGTCTGGAGTTGGAAAGACTTTCAGTCGAAGGGTGTCCAGCTGTGCCCTGATAAAGTCCAAGATCTATACTGGGTCCAAGAGCAACTTGGAAACATTAATAGTAATCCCTAGTAGGTCTGCAAGATGAAGGAAGGAGTCTCTGGCTTGGCAATGAAGACGTTTGGTGGAAGCAGCAAGGAGCCAATCGTCTAGGTAAGGGAATACCTGAATCCCCTGAAGCCTCAGGTGAGCCGCTACGACTAGGATGGTGTAACCTCTGGATATTATTTGAAGCACCCAACGGTCTGCAGTTATGGACTCCCACGCCGTTGGGTGCAATGATAATCTTCCCCCGACTGCCTCCAGAGTAGGACAGTTGGGCAACCCCTCAGGGCTGTTGCACAGGCCTGTCCGAGAAGGGCTCCCTAGACCCAAAGTTCCTCGGACCACCTCTGCCTCTGGGACGGCTGTCTGTCGTCCCCCTCTGCCTCTAGGGGACAAGTTGTCCTGAGAGTCCCGAGAAAACTGATTTCCAAAACCACATCCTCTTTTGCTCCCTCTGATTACTGGAAAAGGATCTTTGAGGACTAGAGAAGCGGATTCTGACAGCAGACAAGGTCTTCCCGTCTTTTTCACTCTGGACAAGGGTGCCCCCCACAGGGTCTTCTTAAAAAGAGAAGAACCATCGAAGACAGCATTCGTAAAAGACGCCTTGAAGGGGTCCGCAAACGGACACAGTGTGAGCCAAGCATGTCGCTTCAGCTACGCTGGTGCCAGCCTCCCTAGCTGCCCCTTCCATAGCTTGGGAAAGGAGGCGCATGGACGTATTTGATACTGACTTCAGAGTCAACATTTTCGCGGAGAACAGACGCTTGTCCTCCTGTGACAAAGACTCTGGGGGAGACTCAGCTAACTCCATGACTAGGTCTCGCTACAGTTGTATAACGTGTGCCAAAGTAGTTCAGTGCTCCTGGATATGGCCAGTCATCACTAAATGCAATCTTGGGTACTGACTACTATTTCTGTGGTATTACATTGGGATGAAATGGCTATGCTTAAAATGACCTCCAGGTTGATAGCCTAGTAATCTCCTATGATCCTATGATATCAGTAGTGTGTTTTTCTTTCTGTAAAGTTTGCTGTTACAACCGAGTAATGTGTGTGTTTGCAGTAATGCTTTATTTTAGCTGCAAACGATTCATAATTTAAATGGTTTATGATACTTCAGTAGGCTGTGATAACTTCACAGTGCTGTAACCATATAACTGCATCTCCTTCACCATTCATGTGGTGATGTCATGGTATGGGGTGTGGCCAATATGACACTGGCCACATGTCTCACTCTGGCCCGCTTAAAAGGTGGCAACCATGTCATGCTCACTAATGTAGTAATTTCTTTGTTCATTCTTCATCAATGAAATCTCAAAAAGTACCTGTTGCTTCTGTTAGACTGAAACTAGTGCTTGCCTGTGTTTTGGGAACATTTTCCCCAACCAAATGTCAATCAGCTGTGGAGCTGGTATATGTAAGTTTGGAAGATGTAGGTGACTTACCCTGGAATGAGTAGGGGTGGTGGTACATGGGGCCCCCAGTGCAAAAGCACTTGTTATGAGCTGTCTACTCACACAGGGTTTAGCAATCAACTTTCACAGTTTAAAGAAGTACTTGCAATGTGAAGCACTGTGTTAAAATTGCTCCCAGTATAAGCTACTATTGTGGGTTTCTCAGTACTGTCTCTATGGTCAGGGTCTGCAATGGCATACTTGGCAATGTTGCAATTTGTGTCTAAACTGAGGTATGTGGTATGCTTGACTGTAACTTCAAATAGTTTTGAAGTTTGAATGGTTCACTGTAATGTTGGCTACTTTGATGTCCTACAAAGGCATGTCACAATATTCATCATTGCAGCTAAAACCTATTATGTATCTCTGCCATTCAAGATTTAAAAGACTGCTTGTACAAACTCATATACATAAAAGGACATGAATGTACAGAAGTAATGTCTGAATGCATTATTAGTGATGTGGAATAGCCTCATGGGGCGACCACCAAGTTGAATTTTGCTGGGAGCCCCCACATTACCAACACTGGTCTGATTTATAAACTGCAAAGGAAAAGAATAATTATGAGAAAAATTAAAAGTGGAGCTGGAAATGCAGGACTGAGAAAAAAAAAACACAGAATGTTTACTATGGATTATTTAAAAATGAAAACTAATAAGTGGAATTAACATACTTTTGTGAAAGGTTACGACTGCGGTTGTGCAACCACACTAAAATGTGACTTACAATGAAGACAATGCCAGAGAGATGATAATAAAATGGTGTTACATGCAGCATGTAAAAGTCTATACTTTGAGTACTGTAACATCCCTATAAGTTGCATGTGTGCTAAGGCATCTTCAACATCTACTTAGTCATTAAACCCAGGTATATGAGATCTAGGTTTAACAATCCAGCAGAGGGACAGCACCCTCAGGTGTGCAAGACACTTAATGCCGCAACGTGCTGCTAACAAATGTGAAACCAACCATCTGGTGTGGGGACTGAACTAGCAAAATTCTAATCCTGATGTCAAAGGTGACTGTGGATCTGTTGAGTCACTGTCACAGCAAAATGAACATTAATACAGTTCTGATGCTCACAAAGACTTCTATCCTCAGTACAGTGATGGCTATACCTAAAAAACTTTCTCCATTTAGATGAACTTGTAGCCAGTGTTTCATATGTAAAAATACAAAAAGCCATTAACACATCCATTTAGAAACATTACTTTTCTAAGTCAGCAAACATTTGATTTCACAAGAGAGACGCAGTGTATTAGACAGTGAATAATTTAGATTTGCAACAGTAATCATCACAGTAGCAGAACATCCATGATTATAGTTGTCTGTACCAAACAAAGAATTTAAAATGTCCAAGATAAGCAACACCACAAATTATACTCTTACCTGATAACATTTAGGTAGCAAGTCCTTACTGGCAGCTGGAAGAACAGCAAGAAGCTGTTGAAATGGCAAGAATGGCTTGCCTAACTCAAACTTCAGTTTAAAATTGCAAATATTGCGAATGTCTGAGAGGTAAGGTGCATAATGGTATGGGTAGTACCTAAATAAACAAGAGAAAAAGGATTAAGGTAGTTAAAAGTCACAATACCCACCTAATATGAATGTAAAAAAGTCATGTCTTACGATAATGTTCCATCTGTGCTGCTGTGGATCTTCACTTATCCTTGACTGTGGGTTCGGTTCCGTATCTCAGAACAGACTCGGCCATTATTCCAGCTTGCGCCTTTAAAAAACTCTCTAACTTAGCTCTACGCAGAATGCTCCTCTCAAGATTACCTCAAATCAAGTTTGCATGAGACAGTGACAGACAAAAAATAACAGATCAGAGACCATACCTGTATTCATAAAGGAAAAATCTATTCGGTAGGATTACATCCGTTCCACCAAGAAGCTCGAAAGGCAGGGGATGTCAAGGATAAGTGAAGATCGACAGCACAGATGGAACATTATGGTAAGGCATAACTTTTTTTATCCGATGTTGTCAATCTTCACTTAATCCTTGACTGTGGGACAGTCCCCAGCCACCGAAATCTTGGGAGGACTCTTGGCAGAATACTCCCGATCACCACTGAACCAAAAGATACTCATCCCTAGGAGACCATATCCATCTTCTAATGAGTAATAAAGATATGTGGGGATGCCCAAGTAGCCGCTACACATGTATCATCTATAACAGCTCTGGCATGGAAGACTGCAGAAGCGGCTTTTGCTCTTGTAGAATGTGCTTTTACAGGTCCTGGCAGTTGTACTTTCTATTTGTTATAAATAAAGGTTATGCAATCCTTGAGCCATATAGCCAAAGTAGCCTTAGAAACTGATTTGCCCAGAGTAGCAGTAGAAAATGAAAAACAGCTGCTCAGATTTTCTGAACTCCTTTGTTCTGTGAAGGTAAAAATGTAATTGACAGTGAGCATCTAGCAAATGCAGACAATATTCACCTTTGTTTGAAAATCTGGGAAAAAATACAGGAAGCTGTATAATCTGACTGATATTAGTGTCAGATACTACTTTTGGTAAAAAGGAAGGATTTGTTCTCAAGGACATCTTATCCTTATAAAAGACTAGGTAAGGAGGCTTGCAAGATAAAGCCTGTAACTCAGATAATCTCCTAGCACACGTAATAGCAACCAAAAAGGAGTTTTTCCAGGATAAATACTTCAAACACAATTTGCTGATGGTTCAAATGGGGGATAAATCAAAGACTGTAGAATCATATTCAAGTACCAAGGTGCAGACAGATCCTTGTAGGGAGGTCTCAGCAACAGGGTTCCTTTCAGAAAGGGTTTACAAAGTTTGTGCGACATCAGAACTGTCTCATTTAGACCATTATGAAAATTTGAAAATGTAGCTAGAGGAACCCGTAAAGTTGAGGACGACACACCTGCATCAAAAAGTGATGCTAAAAATTCCAAGACCTTATGAACTGGTGCAGAATATGGGTCAAGATTACTGTCTGTAGCCCATTTTGAAAATTTTTGCCACATACTGTTGTATAATCGTCAAGTCAAAGGTTTGTGGGAGGCTAAAACAATTTGTTGAAATGGGGCAGTAAGGCTAGTATGCCTAGCAATCATTGGAACTGGAAAAGCCAACCAGTGAGCTTGAGATTTTGAAGATTCGGATGAATGAGTCCCTCTATATGGGACAACAGGCCTGGAGTTGGGTCCAGCATCCAAGGTTTCTGAATTAAGTGACGCCTCAGAAAGGGAAACATTATCTGTCAAGGCCAGAATGAGACAATGGGAATTATCTTGTGCTTCGACCTGCTGGCTTTCTTCAGAAACTGGGAAATGAGAGGAATCAGGGGATAGGCATACAGTAGACTGGGGGGCCAATCATGAAGGCGAGCATCTCTTGGTGACTCCCCCACAGGTGGGGATCAGGGCAAAGTAGCTGCTGCACTTGTTGTTCAGGGGAATGCAGAGAGATCACAGCAGGGCTGGCCCAATCAATGGAATATTCTTTCTGTCACGAAAGGGTTGAGAGACCACTCGTGAGGTATCAGGATGCTCCTGCTCAATTTGTCCGTTATCACGTTGGAGCTTCCCAGAATATATGTGTTGCAATTAGAAAGCACTAGATGAAATTGCCCATTTCCATACCCTGAGTGCTTCTCAGCAAACAGGGTAAGATCTGGTTCCCCCTTGTCTGCTGATGTACCAAACCAATGACATGTCTGTTTGGATAGCAATCATTCCTGAGGTTAGGGTTTCTTGAAATGCTTGCAGTGCCAGGAGCACTGCCCTCACCTGTAAGAACACTGATGTACAAAACTGGCCTCTAACTGGGACCAAGTGTCTTGGACTTCCTTTTTCAGATAATGCCCCACACCACCCTATCTGGGATGCATCTGTGGTCACTATAGCTTGGGGTTGAGAAGGGACAAATGGACAGCCCACTAGAATGTCGTTGGAATGGTGCACCAACTCAGGTCCTTTTTGCATAAGTTAGTTACTAGTACTTGATGGGGGATTGGTTGATTCAGTAATGACCAATGTGACACCAATAGCCACTGTAGAATTTGCATGTGAAACCTTGCAAGGGGAACTAAAGTAATGGTGGCTGCCATAGATCCTTGAGTCAGTAACACAAGTCTTGCAGTCATTGTTCTGTTGTGAAGAATCTGACTGACTTGTGAATTTATTCTCTGAAGTCTTTCTTGGGGTAGAGGTGTGATACAGGTGCTTGCATCTAACACCAACCCTATGAATTTCTAAATGCTGTGTTGGTGCTAGATGGGATTTTTCATAGTTGACAGTGATCCCTAGCAAAGAGCAAGTTTGAAGAACACAGATCCTTGCCTGCAGCAGTAGATGCCTGGTGACTGCAGTAATGAGCCACTCATCTAGGTATGGAAACACATGGAATCCTTGCAGTGAGCTACGACCACTGCCATGCCTTTGGTAAACACCCTGGGTGCTGTGGTGAGACCAAAGGGGCATGGCTCTGAACTGAAAGACTACCAATGGGAAGCACAGAAATCTTCTGGAGAGTTTGTCTATCTTTATGTGATAATACCCATCCTGAAGATCTTTTTAGCACATCTAATCATCTTTCCCTAAGAAAGAATAGTTGTGTAAAATCGTACCATAATCATAGATGTCCTTCTCTTCCATGTTGCAGTATTCAAAACTCTTGGGGTTCCCTCTCTTGCTACCCGAATGTCTGGCCGGTATACAAAAGCTTCTAGTCACTGTTAGGTGCGTGGGACACCTGATGTTGGCGAAGGGAACGTGGACCATAAAAATGATGTCTGCATGCACCAGACCTCAGAACTGAGCATCCCAGTCAGACCTCAATCCCAGGAAAAACTGTCAGTCCAGTGCCATCCATGAAGGGACCATTTACAGGAAAAGGAGGGGAAGGAAGGAGGGAAGGAATTTTGCAACACAGACGAGAAGGACATCTATGGTTATGGTAAGATTTTACACAACTATTCTATGTCTTTCTATTCTCATGTTGCAGTATTCTAAACTTTTGGTTGAGTGCCAAAGGTCACCAGGAAAAAGAGGGTGGTGGCCTGGAACTACTCTCTCTAAATCCAAGGAGGATTTCCCTGGCAAATTCAGCTCTGGTTTGAAAATTTGGTCCAATTTGTAATGTTTAGTAAAGGTGTGGACAGATGTCCGTGTAACTGCCTCTAAAATGGCGGCAGTGTCCAATCCCTTAAAGAAAGCTCCAGATGAAGCCAAAGCCCTAGTGGAGTGCGCCTTAACTTTGGACCCCAAGGATTTCCCATGGTATGCATAGCAGAAGGAAAATGCTCTGGAAATCCAGGCTGAAGCGATCTGTTTTGTTACTGCTTTCCCCCACGGCCCTGGGGTGAAAGGAGACAAACAAGTGGTCAGATTTTCTGATAGATTTGGTCTCGTCTTGGTAGAACCTAAGCTGTCTGTGCACATCAAGGGAATGCAAGACTCTCTCACTGTCACTATGAGGGTGGACAAAAAAAGGTAGGAAAGTGAATAGTCTAATTTAAGGATAACCATCTTGGGCATGAAAGAAGGGTTGGTCCTTAGGGTTACACTCTGTCTTTGTGGAAGATGAGAAAAGGGGGAAAGGCCATGAGAGCCTGTAACTCGGACTTCTAACTGATGTCAAGGTCACTAGGAGTACTGTTTTTTTAAGTGCAGTGCTTCAGAGAAGCCTTACAGGCTGGTTCAAAGGGGGTAACCGTGAGCTTCTCCAAAACATAATTTAGGTCCCAAGGGGATGGGGTGGGTTTCCTGGAGGGCCTGAGATGCAGCACTCCTTTTAGGAACAACTTTGCAAGCAATCTGGAAGCCAAAGGTGGATACAGAAGCAGACAAGCTGAAATAGAAGCCAGGTGGGTTTTAATGGAGGAATACACCAACCCTATCTGCAAGAGTTCATGCAGGTATGACAGTACCAATGGGATATCACCCTGGAAAGGGTCCAACTGCCTTTGTAGACACCGTATGGAGAATCTTTTCCATTTGGATATATAAGATCTCCTAGTATTGGGTTTCCTGGCCTCCTGCAGGACTGTGAGCACATCCTCACTGTACAGGTGTCTGTAAGGGATCAGAATTCTATCACCCACAGGGCGAAGTTCAGAGATTGTAAGTGGGGATGGATTAGAGCTCCAGTGTCCTGTGTGAGAAGGTCCTCTCTGTGAGGCAACTTCTGGGGATTTCTCCGGGCTAAATGCAGGAGGAGGAGGAACCAGTGCTGTCACAAGATTTTTGGTCTGTCCTGCTGAATTTTCAGTAGGACTTTCTGAAGCAGTGGGGGGGGGGTTAAATTCAGAAACATCCCCTTCCAAGAGATTGAGAAGGTGTTTGTTGCCCTCGCCAGAGGACTGGGCAGCCTGATGCAAAAAGATGGAAGTTGTCTGCTCATAGGGGAGGCAAACAGATCTATCTGAGGTGTACCCCATTTGTGAGCTATTGTCCAAGAACACATCCCTTAGGTTCATAGGTTCATAGGTTCATACTAGGCTATCTGCCCGAGGGCATTTACAAGCCTAGCTCATAGTTTTGTGGCTTACGCCACCCCTTTAGTATGGGGAACTATACCCATTATTTTGCTGTGCCTCTGTTGAGCAGTGACACTGAGGTAATCCCTGGGGGTATATTAGAAACTATTCATTGTCATTTCTCTTAGGCAGATTCTAACTCGTTGAGTGCCAAGGTCACCAGGAAAAAGAGGGTGGTGGCCTGGAACTACTCTCTCTAAATCCAAGGAGGATTTCCCTGGCAAATTCAGCTCTGGTTTGAAATTTGGTCCAATTGTAATGTTTAGTAAAGGTGTGGACAGATGTCCGTGTAACTGCCTCTAAAATGGCTGCAGTGTCAATCCCTTAAAGAAAGCTCCAGATGAAGCCAAAGCCCTAGTGGAGTGCTGTAACTTTGGACCCCAAGGTTTCCCATGGTATGCATAGCAGAAGGAAAATGCTCTGGAAATCCAGGCTGAAGCGATCTGTTTTGTTACTGCTTTCCCCCACGGCCCTGGGGTGAGGAGACAAACAAGTGGTCAGATTTTCTGATAGATTTGGTCTCGCCTTTGGTAGAACCTAAGCTGTCTGTGCACATCAAGGGAATGCAAGACTCTCTCACTGTCACTATGAGGGTGGACAAAAAAAGGTAGGAAAGTGAATAGTCTAATTTAAGGATAACCATCTTGGGCATGAAAGAAGGGTTGGTCCTTAGGGTTACACTCTGTCTTTGTGGAAGATGAGAAAAGGGGGAAAGGCCATGAGAGCCTGTAACTCGGACTTCTAACTGATGTCAAGGTCACTAGGAGTACTGTTTTTAAGTGCAGTAAGCTTCAGAGAAGCCTTACAGGCTGGTTCAAAGGGGTAACCGTGAGCTTCTCCAAAACATAATTTAGGTCCCAAGGGGATGGGTGGGTTTCCTGGAGGGCCTGAGATGCAGCACTCCTTTTAGGAACAACTTTGCAAAGCAATCTGGAAGCCAAAGGTGGATACAGAAGCAGACAAGCTGAAATAGAAGCCAGGTGGGTTTTAATGGAGGAATACACCAACCCTATCTGCAAGAGTTCATGCAGGTATGACAGTACCAATGGGATATCACCCTGGAAAGGGTCCAACTGCCTTTGTAGACACCGTATGGAGAATCTTTTCCATTTGGATATATAAGATCTCCTAGTATTGGGTTTCCTGGCCTCCTGCAGGACTGTGAGCACATCCTCACTGTACAGGTGTCTGTAAGGGATCAGAATTCTATCACCCACAGGGTAAGTTCAGAGATTGTAAGTGGGGATGGATTAGAGCTCCAGTGTCCTGTGTGAGAAGGTCCTCTCTGTGAGGCAACTTCTGGGGATTTCTCCGGGCTAAATGCAGGAGGAGGAGGAACCAGTGCTGTCACAAGATTTTTGGTCTGTCCTGCTGAATTTTCAGTAGGACTTTCTGAAGCAGTGGGGGGGGGGGGGTTAAATTCAGAAACATCCCCTTCCAAGAGATTGAGAAGGTGTTTGTTGCCCTCGCCAGAGGACTGGGCAGCCTGATGCAAAAAGATGGAAGTTGTCTGCTCATAGGGGAGGCAAACAGATCTATCTGAGGTGTACCCCATTTGTGAGCTATTGTCCAAGAACACATCCCTGTGGAGCATCCATTCGTGGGACTGTGACATGGACCTGCTCAAGGTGTCTGCCTGAGTATTCCGTTCTGAAGAGATATACACTGCCTGAAGCAGGACTCCGTTTTGTGACAAGCTCCCACACTTGCAAAGCAAGTAGGATTTTGTTTCCCCCTGCTTGTTCACATACCACAGAACTGTAGTGTTGTCTGTGAACAATTTTAGTGGGGGCCTTGTTTCAGGCATGTGTTGGAAGGCCTTTAGGGCTAAAAGAATTGCTCTCATCTCTCTGATATTGATATGCTCCTGTTTGATGGAGTCCGGCCAAGTGCCCTGGACTCTTAAGGAGGCCAAGGCTGTTCCCTACCCCAGATATGAGGCATCCATATACATCTCCTGTACTGGCATGGGAGACTTTACGGGTAGTCCTGGGTTGCAGCTCACTTGAATCAACCACCACTGAATCTCTTTCTTGAGGCAATGCAAGAAGGGGGTTTTGCAGTCGAGGATGAGTGTGCTAGTTCATATAGACGTTAGGTACCATTGTAGCTTTCTCATGTGGAGCCTCACTAATTGCAACATTGGAATGGTGGGTGTCATGTGACTCAGGAGTCAGATATTGCCTGGGAGGCAAGTCTGTGGCCTGAAGTACAGTGAGCAGATACTGCCTTGCGTTTTCCACCTTTTGAGGTGGTAGGAAAGTCCTCATGACATCCGTTCTTATCCTGCATCCCAGAAATACTAGGGTTTGAGAGGGGGTCGGGTTGGACATGGGGTAATTTATCTGGAAGCCCAGTGTTTGCAGGAGTGAAATTGCTGTTTGTAGATGCCGTTGCAGGGATTCTGTGCAGTCTGCCTGAATGAGAAGGTCATCTAGGTAAGGGAAAATTTGAATCCTTTGGGTTCTGCAGAAGGCTACCACTGGTGCCAAGCACTTGAAGAACCTTGGTGCAGTAGAAAGTCTGAAGGGTAAGGCTGAGAACTGAAAATGCTTGAGGCCACAGAGAAGTGCAAGCATCTCCTGTAATTGGTCCTTATGGGGATTTGTAGGTAGGCACCCTTGACGTCCAAGGTGGCCATGAACCCCAGAGGTAAAAATCAAAGGGAAAATGGTTTGCAGAGTGAGCATTTGAAAGGTGGGCACTTGTGGAAAGAGACTGAGGTGGGAAAGATCTAGGATTGGTCTCAACCAGTCACCTTTCCTTGGGACTAAGAAGAGCCTGGAGTAGAAACATTTTCCCTTCTCTGTCAGAGGGACAGGTTGAATCGTTTCCTGGGCAATGAGGCTGTCTATAACTGACTGAAATAATGGGAGCTGTTCTTTGGGGGCTGTGGAATGCCCCTCATGGACAGAGTTGTGATCCAGGTCATGAAATAACTTCTCTCTATAATGGATAAGACCCACCTGTCAGTGGTGTTTTTTTTTTCCAAACAGGGAGACAAAGAGCACCTTTGGGACAGGGGAATGGAGTTGAGGGTTTTTTGCAGGAATGGCAGGTAGCCACAGACTACTTGCCCTGTCTTGAAATTGAGGCTTCTGGGATGGGGTCTGGACAGGCCTGGAAGGACTCATTTGCTTCCTGGCAGTCTTTGTTGTCCTGAAAGGAGGAGGAGTGGGGATAGAATGTTTCCTGATGAATTGTGTTTTAGATGGGTAGTTCTTGTGGAAATTGGGAATAGAGAAACAAATAGGTGCTTCAGGTCTTGTAACTCCTTCCCCTTTTGTTGCAGAGTTTTAAACAGCAGCCACCTTTGTCCCAAAGAGGGTTGAGTTGTCAAGATGGTGCATCCAAGAGTTTTGCCCTGATGTCATTATGTAGGGGCTGTAACCTTAGCCGGGAATATCTTCTCAGGACCTTGGCAGATGCAGCTGACCTTGCAGAAGCTTCAGCAGCATCGTAGCTGCTCTTAATGGAATGCCTAGTGAACATACCTCTCAACTATCCCGAATTAGTCAGAAAATCACAAATCCTAATTCAAAATCTAAGGGTGTCACGAAATTTCAACTGGCCCCTTTAAATTAAGATTTTCCTTTTTAGTCCAACAATTGCGAGGTAAAACATTTGTTGGAGCAATTTGAATTTTGATCCTCCCATCTGGACATCACCGGAGCTGCAGTAATGCCACACACACACACAAACACACACATACGTAAATATATAGACATAAATGCACACTGGTGAAGCGCGCTCGGTGTTAAAGTATGTTGTGTTTTATTTTCACAGACCATAAGTGCAGCCTCAGTAGTGTATATACGTTTGGAAACTTTCTCTACTAGCCATACTCCTTGGATGCTGTTAAAGCATTCTCTCTGCACAAGTACATTACCCTAACCCACCTGAAGTGGCTGTTAAATT
Source organism: Protopterus annectens (assembly GCF_019279795.1). Classification (NCBI taxonomy): domain Eukaryota; kingdom Metazoa; phylum Chordata; order Ceratodontiformes; family Protopteridae; genus Protopterus; species Protopterus annectens. The sequence goes on from NC_056735.1 coordinate 1,170,393,275, forward strand.
AATCGGGGACATTTTTTTTTAAACAGTAGTACTATTAACTTGAGATGTTAACAAAATAAGTGTACCAATTAATATATATTTTCTGAAGTAAAACATGTGATGTTTGCCCCTGTCCTCCTCGAATCTATTGCTTTTAAGTTAAAACTTAATTTGGAAAAGTCAGTGTTCTGCTCATTATTCTCTTAACATACCGCTGCTAAACCAAAGTATACATAACGCAGCTCAAGTATTTCGGATTACACACTAACTTTTGAGAGTCAAATGCTAGTTAACTGGAAGACCTGCACCATTAATACTTCATACCGAACAATAATCCCCTCTCCCCAGTATTTGACAAAGTAAATACAAACCAACAGCAGGGCGCCTGACAGTTGAAGGATGCCACAAATTCAGCAGAGAGGGCGTGAATCCCAGAGGCATTGCTACTGAACCAGGATTTGTGAAGGCACAAACCTGGAGTAATTGCTACAGAGTTTGGGCTAGAAAAGTGGTGCACCCAAACATGGATGCTGGTCTGGGGCATGTGGACTGTAGCAGGAGACTTATTTCGTAGTCAAGTGACAGTTCCGTTAGTTTAATGAGCCCAGTATAGTTAGCTGGTTTTGTTTTGGCTGATTTCACTGCACGTATTTGAATAAGATGCTTCCACATCTTTTAGTATTGGTAAGAAAACTCTTTGTGCTATCATGTTACATTGTTAGATGACTATGTTTTCTTCTCAATAATATTCGTCTTTTCTGTAGGCTCCATCATAAAGGGTGAGTGAATCATCCAAACCTAGTCCGCACAACATCACAGGGTCATGCACGCTGTCTCTATCACTCTAAAATGTGCTTGTAGTCTTGTTACAGTTAGTCCATACATCCGCTAGTCCACCAGTCTTTCGCGGACTACCTGGGTGGGTGGATGTGGCCTTTACCACAGAGTTTCCTCTATTGATCTGCATACAGCCCCGTGGTGTCTCCGGGCTGTTATTTTTTTAAAGTTATGAAGGAAACTCACAGTGTTGATAAACAGCTTGTACACTGCATTGCATTCTGCCATTAGTAGGTGATTTTTTTTTTGGCAGATGTAGTCAGAAGCCTTTCTGTTACCCAGCCATGAGGTGTAGAGGGATAAATCCTTCACTGCACCCCAGACAGCCTGTGCTCAACTAGAAGCATGAGCAGGAGAGGATGAGAATAAGTGTCCATTGCTGGCTTGCCCTTCCTGGGGGCAGGTGGCAGTTTGCCTCCCTAAATTGGTGATACTTGCATGTAGGTATATTGCCACAACATGAACTGCCTAGTGATCCTATGCTGCAAGCAGTGTACTACTTGACCAGCAGGTTGCACCTTCTCAGTAAGCTGTAGTGAAGTTCCCAGGAGTGCCATGCGAGTGGAGATAAGACAGTCCACAGAATCTGTAGGCTGGCCTGTTCCTTAACACCCAACCCTTGCTTCATTCAAGGAGTGAATGTGCAAGAGGGCTTTTGCCTTGATAGAAGAATGAATGAATAGGTCAGCTGGATGAAGGAAATACCAGGGGTTGATAACATCTCAGAGTATTGGCAAAGAGAAAGAGGTAAGGCAATTTTAAGTGAAATAATTGTTCTACTAGGGCTTTTAGTTGAATGTATAACAGAGGCTGCTTTTAAAAAAAGGATAATTAGTAGAGCATTTAAAATATTGCATGATAACTATAATAATCAATTAGAGGAGGTTAGAAAAGATTGGTGGGAATAGACTGGAAAAGCAGTTTACAAGAGAACAGTGGGAGCCTGGGAGGATATATGTATTTCTCCCAAGTATGCAACAAAGTGCAGAAAGTTTAGGATCTTTGCATGGAAGTGTTAGTATTTTTATACCTCAAGCTGACTTCAAATACATTTCTCTCAATTAGATAGCAAATGTTGGGGGTGGGATGGGAAAGAAGAAAACTGGGCACACATCTTTTGGGAGTGTAATTAGTTTGCATATTTTAAAAATTCCCTATAGAGGACTCGTCAGAAATATTTTTGGCTGTAACTAAGGAAATGATTCTTTTCAGCTGGGACAGGGGATCTGAATTGACTAGACATAGTAAGGCATTAAATTTAATTCTGCTGCCTGCGAAAAAAAAGCAATTACTAGAAAATGGAAATCAACGTCTATACCAACTTTATTTGAAGTGTTGAATATTATATAAGAGATAGAAAACAGAACTGGAAGAGGAACCTTTAGAAAAAAGAAGGAGCAAATTACATAAAAATAAATGGAAACTGGGGAAACGATACATGTAGAATAATCAGGAGAATGAGGGAGGCCTCGAAGGCAGAAATTAAGAAATGCATATAATGTTGGAGTGATGATAAAGGGAAAGAAAAGACATGATGTACAATGCATGCAACTGGAAAATGTTAATATGGTTTGCTTATTTTCTGTTAATATATGTTTGCTTATGTCTTAAGTGATAATTTAATAAAGGTATTTAAAAAACTGGGTGAAGAAAAGGGGACACAATCTCACATTGAGATGTGTACATTGTACACGTGCATACACACTGGTGCAAACACACAGACACACACACTTTCTGGTTTATACTTTGTGTTATTTAAAGAAGGCTGAAGAGCAGCCTCAGTTAATTTTATTTTTATAAAAGAAAACTGTACTTTAGTTTTAAATATTAAGTAAAACACTATTCTGCTTAATTTTGCGTTTCATCATATTTTGGTTGGTATCCCACAATTCCATTAAAGTGGGCGGGGTTACATAATAATGTACGAACATTTTATGTTAATTAGTGTACCAATTTGCATCTATTTTTCATTGGCCTTTGTCCAGATTTTTGATGATTCCAGGTTGAGAGGTATGCAAGTGATCTGAAAGGATAGGGATACAAGACTGGATATCTGAGCTTTGTCTGGAGAGTCTGGGATGTCAATCAGTAGTTTAGTGGCTTTTTCTAGAAGGGCTAGGGCATATTTGGACATATGGGTTTGGTAATTTATTGCCTGGAATGGCAAGGTAGATGAAGTGTAGACCTTCTTCCCAAGGCATTCCATGTCCTTGTCTGAGGGAAGAAGTGAGGAGGGATGAAGAAGTTTACATGCCTTATCAGCTGACAATGAAACAGTGCCAGGGTCCGCTGCAGGGCACTTAAGGAATTTGGCTCCCTCAGGGATCTTGTAAAATCTGTCAGGCCCTCAGGGAGCAGGAGGCTGAGAATCAGTACTGAGTGATGCTGCATTAAATGTATATAGAAATGCTGGCATTACATGCAGTATAGCTGAAGGGGCAGGGGAGTCCATCTGAAGACATTCATAATATCTTTTCTGAACTGTCATCTCAGAGGAATCCCATTTCAAGTGTTCCCTCATCTTTGCAATGGTCTCCCCAAAGGTGACATCCTCAGCTGGAGAATCTGCCTCTGCAGATTCTTCCTCCGGGGAGGCATAGCCAAGGGGAATGGTAATTCAGAGACATACACTGTGGAAGAGTCAGAGGATTCTTCAGCTTCAGCCTAGAAAGTATTTAAGGTCTAAGACCTAGGGCTCATCACAAGAGGAGCCACTAGGGAGGTTAAGGGTGTAACAGGCCTTAGAGCCATAAAGGCATTGAAAAGATTCTGAGAAAAGACCCATCGATCTGGCTGGCTCTTTAGTGGGGGAGAAACGGGTTTCCTTTTCTCTTTCTTTTTAAGGGAAGGCCTAGTGGGCATTGGAGCCAAGGAAGGCCTGGGATCCATAGCCTGCATAGTGGTGGAGTGATCCATCCAGGCAGATGGTACAAGCTGAGGTTCCCTCTTGCCGTCGGAAGCCAACATCTGCATAACCTCAGAGGATGCAGCTTCTGCACTGGGTTCTGCAGCTTCCACATTGGTACCTGCTGTACCCATATCTCCAGTGACTTGATTACTCCTCCAGGCTGATGTCAGGCACAGGAGGGAAGTCTGGTAGAGAGGTGCAGCTACAGATTCAGGCCTAGTGATTTTCATCTTTTTCTTGGGTGGCTCAACGGGCAGACCGGACAGCCCTTCCATACCTAAAGCTAAGCGCTCGAGGTGCAGATTCTCAAGATAAATGCTTAACGTGTGCAAGCAGCTGTGCAGGGTTTTCGTGACAAAGGCCTGGCAGATGAAGCAAGATGTTTGGTCGTGTGAAGGCCCTAAACAAAATAGGCAAAGCTCTTGGACATCTTTATGGGGGATCTGAAGACTGCACCTATACTTTCTCTTCCTGGATGACATGAACCCACACAGGCATGCAGTGACCCAAATAAAATGTCCCCAACAGGGTACTTATCTTAGAATTTTCTATCCGAAAGCTGGTAAGGTAGGAACAGCCAACATTTGACTGGCAGGAGAGAAGTTCTGATGTCTGGTGCATGCAAATGTCACTTTTATGGTCCACATTCCCTTAGCCAACATCAGGCATCCCCACACACCTAGCAGTGGCTAGAAGCTTTTGTATAAGGGCCAGACATTCAGGTAGCAAGAGAGGGAAACCCAAGAGTCTGGAATACTGCAACATGAGAATAAAGGACAACAGGAGAATAGACTGAATTGTGACCATCCGAAATTCAGTTCATCGAACTGACTTGTTCAAAATATTGAGATCCAAAATTGGTCTCCAGTCTCCTGCATTTTTTGGCACTAAAAAGAATCTTGACTAAACTCCAGATCTGATATGTTCTGGTGGGACTACTTGAATGACTGTTTCATTGAGCAGTTTTTGAATTTGTAGAACTGCTGCATCCCTATGGCTGGGTGAAATGTCTGGGTTTCTTTGGTTGTCTGGGTTGTTTCGAAAAGGCAATATTATAACCTTTGGTTACAATCCTCTACACCCAATTGACATTGTTATGGTTAGCCAGGCAGGTAGGTGCAGGGAAAGTCATCCCCCAACTGCCTCCAGAGAATGGCAATCACGCCACCATTCAGGGGCGCTGATGGGAGTTACCAAGGAACGAATCCCTGCAACCCTGATTCTGCAGGTCACCTCTGCCTCTACCAAAACATCTTTCATTATAACTCCGCCCTCTGCCCCAGGGGGGAGTCATTACCATGCGAGTCCTAGAAAGACCCTTGGGACTTTTTGAACCATAACTTGCCACTCCTCTGGTTCCTGGAGTAGGGTCGTTGAGTTGTGGAAAAGTGTACTCTCACGTCAGAAAGGGTCTTTCATCCTTCTGACATCTGGCAAGGGTCTCTAACTTTGCAGCCAAAAAGGGATACTCCATCAAAGACAGCATTGATGAAAGAAGACTTAAATGGCTCTGCAAACTCACATTAAGTGCAGGCAGGGGTGCCTCTTCAGGGCTGTCAGAACCCACTGCCCTAGTCGTCCCTTCAGCTGCATGTGCAAGGAGCCTCATGGATAAATTACATATTGAATCAAGGGTTGCCAGCTGGGAAGCTACTTTAGCCTGAACCCATCAGCTACAGTTCCTGTTAATGTGTCTGACAGCTCCTTTATCAGATCTCGTTGTCATGAAGTTCAAGGACCTAAGTGCAAAGGTAGATGAAGTGTATATGTGCTTCCTGAATCTATCCATTGTCCTAGACTCCTTACTAGGAGGATGGATAGTAGGACTTTCATTACCAAGTTCCTTTCTGGCAACTGCTGCAATCACCATAACACCTACTGGCACCCCTATGTTGCTGATCCATGGGAGCTGACAAAATATGGACTGGTCTCAAGGATTGGTTCGATGGAATCAGGAATCTTCCAAGCCCGCTGGGCAATCAACTTAATTAGATTATCAGCAGGTGGAGATCCAAGCAGTAGATGGTCGGGCACAGAAAGCCTCTAGGTATACAGACTCCTCTGAGGAAGGTTGTTGGAAAGCCAAGCCACCCCGCTGTTTAAGGATCTCTAGAATGTCACCAAACAAGACATTTTCTGGGAGTGACCTTGGGGAACCTTACACTTCATCAAAGTCAGTATCTTCTGTGTAAGACTCTTACGGGGAGTCCAAGTGTTTCTTCTTGCACTTTCTCTTCTGGGACACCTCCTCAGTGGGATTGGCCAGGGAGGTGTCTGAAGAGGACATAAGCACCATGGTTGAACCCTGAGGTTTCTGTGGCTACTGTCCCAGGTCTGAGGCTGGTGGTAGCTCTGAGCGAGGGGAAAGACTGGGATGCTGTTCCGACGAGACAGGAATCAGCTGTGGGCCCGTAGTGGACAAGGCCCTTTCCATGGCCTGGAAAGCAGGCCCCCCAATAGAGGAATGGGAGCCCAGAATTGAAACAGGCTCCTTCAAAACTGTGGTCCCATCTTCCACTGAGGTAGCTGCCCCCAAGCCCAAAGCCAGAGTCAAACTTACGTGTGCCAAAGCCCCAAGAAGTATGGATGGCTCCGATAAGATCAGTGTTTATCCACCCTGCCTAGAATGGACAATAAAGCTCTGACCTCGAGAGGTCTCTGGTTATGAAAGAACCAAAGAGCTCAGGGGAGTGATCTGCACCAGAAAACAGGATCTTCTCGGCACTGATACAGTCAATGCTGGGACTATCATAACCGGGAACACCGAATTCTCAGCTGGAGTCAGAGGAGGAATGAGAACCAGGTTACAGACATGTAAAGTTCCAGAGCCAGAAGTACTAGGAACTGAAGAAGTGGCTAATCCTCTTGCCACCAGGAACTGGTCCACCACAGCCTTAGAACATCAGACTCTGTGAGGCTCTTGATGGAACGGGCCAAATTGACGAGAACGGGGGTCTATCCAGGAATGGGCCTAGCAGTCCACCTACAAAGGGGTCTACTTCTGGAGAATACCTTATGCAAGGCAAAGCTTTAAATGAAAACTCCCTCGGTTCTGAGATCGGTGGAATAGAGAAGGGGGGGGAGGAGTCTGATCCGAGGTAGTAGTGGGTGCCGGAATTGTCAGTACCAAGATTGGCACTGACGGCACCAATGATGGTGACCATTTTCCATTCGGTTCCGCTGAAATTGTGGGAACTGGGGAAGACTTAGTCTTTTTAATAAGCAGTTCCAATGAGACTGCTGGCACAGAGCGGATCCTCTTCTTAGAGCCTTCATGTCTGGAGAAAGAAGAAGCAGAGCTAACATCAGTCTTGGACGTTACAGATATGGCTTCATTAAAGCTAAATTTGATCAGGCCTTTCAAGATGAGCTTATTTTTCCTCTCTATGATGGCCCAGTGACTAAAGCCATGACAAGTGGCAGAGTCTTCTTGAAGGTGCACCAGGCCCAAGCAGTAGACACACAAGGAATGTCTATCTGAGTCTGGCAATTTACGATCACACTTCTGGCACCTTTTGAAGCCAGAAGTACCTTTAGTCTTCTCAGCCATGTCAAAAACGGCACTCTCTCTCTCTCTCTCACACACACACACACACACACACACACACACACACACAAGAAAAAGGAAAGTCTGAATAAGTTTTAGTAAGTTTAATTTTTTTTTTTTTTTTTTTTTTTAACCAATGATGGTACAAAACATTTACAGCAGTGGTAATAAGATGGGGGAAAGAAGTGCCAACAATGGTACAGATTACTGTAAAGGTAAAGAAAGGGAGGGAGAACTACCAATGATGTTAAACAGGGAAAAAAAACAAGACCAATAAAGTTAAGGAAAGAGGATCTGGGGAAAGAATAAAATTTTAGAGAAGCAACTACTCAGTAAAGAATTCAAAAAAGTAAACGGTGACAAGAAATGGCTAGCTCAAGAGCTAAAAGAGAGGAACGTGTCTGGCATTTAAAGCAGCAAATGAAATCTGAGGTAATCTTGAGAGGAGCATTCTGGGTAGAGCTAAGCTTGAGAGTTTTTGGAAGGCGTGAGCTGGAATAATGGCTGAGGTTCCAAGATACGGCACCGAACACACAGTCAAGGATTCAGTGAAGACTGACATCAGAACATATATTAGAAGTCTTTAAAAAGCTGAGAATAAAGCACACTTTTTTGTAGATACCCAGTTAATGTGTAGTTATAATGTGTAATATTTATTTACTAAATTAGCTGATCAGTGGAAAGACCACTAATGCTGAGATTGCTTCTTCTGAGATTAATCTTGGCACAATTATTGCATTCATAAATCTCCTGCTCTTAACAGAGTGAATGCTTTATGCCGAAAGTACAGTTGTGTACACTTACCGTAAATGTAGATGTTCGAGTGTATTCACTGTTGCAGTCATTACATTTGGGTAATCTGCTGGCAGGTTGCCCTCAGTCGGCCTGATTAACAAAGTCTTGGGTCCTGTGTCGGTTGCTCTCCCTTCTTCCATGATGTCAAGTCGTCAGGGGTATAAAACATGCAGCCGATGCCATCACATCAGTTTTTCTTGCCCCAGATATCAGGTGCCCCCCAAATGGGGAGCAATATATATATATATATATATATATATATATATATATATATATATATAAAATTTAAAACACAAAAAATATACCTCCAAACAAAAGCAAATACACCAAAAAGGCTTTTAAGCATAGCAAAAGAAAGGAGAGGTATAGTAAGAGAAAAACAGGGGGTTGGAGGGTGGGTAACCCGGACTGCAACAGAGAATACACTTGAACATCTACATTTATGGTAAGTGTACACAAAGTACAGTTGTGTACCCTACCATAAATGTAGATGTTCGAGTGTATTCACTGTTGCCGTCATTACTCTTGGGATATCCTGCTGGCAGGCTACCCTCAGTTGGCCTGAATTCCAAAGTCTAGGTCTGGTGTGGGTTGCTGTTGCCTCTTCCCTGACGTCAGTGCACCAGGGGTATAAAAGATGTAGCCAATGCCATTTTCTTCAGTTTTTCTTGACCCAGATGTCAGGTGCCCCCAAATGGTAGGCTGAAAAATATGCCAACAAAAAATGCATGCATAAAAATAACATTTCCTTCATCTACAAGCAAATACACCAAATAGGTTGTATAGGATAGAGAAGTGTAGATAAGTCCCAGCAAAGACAAGGGGGATGGTGGGTGGGTAACCTGGGACTGCAACAGTGAATACACTCTAACATCTACATTTATGGTAGGTACACAACTGTACTATGTTCATCGTGTTTCACTGTTGCAGTCATTACTCTTGGGTAGAATCCCAAAGCTGAGGATGGGTGGCTGGGCTAAATAGGATTAGGAGAGTCTATGAGGCCCTGCAGAACTGCAGTGGCAAAGCCTGCTCTGGACTTAGAGTAAAGAGGTAAGTGGTAGTGCTTTATGAAGGTGTGCACTGAACTCCAAGTTGCAGCCTCTAAGATATCTTTGGTTGGTACTACTCTGAGGAAGGCTGCTGAAGTGGCTGCTGCTCTGGTGGAATGAGGCCTAATGCCCTTAGGCACTGATTTGCCATGTTGAAAACAGCAGAAACGGATGCAATGGCCTATCCATTTAGAAATAGTCTGTTTTGAGATAGCCTTTCCTTGTGATCCTGCAGCATAAGACACTAAAAGTTGCTCAGTCTTTCCGAGAGCTTTAGTTCTGTCCAAGTAGAAGTGTAACTGCCTGTGTATGTCCAAAGAATGCAGAATTTTCTCACCCTTGTTCTGTGGATTTGGATAAAAGGTAGGCAAGTGAATGGTTTGGTTGAGGGCCACACTGGACACCACCTTAGGCATAAATGTAGGGTTTGTCCTTAGAGAAACCCTGCCTGGATGAAAAATTATGAAAGGTTCCACAGCCATGAGTGCGTGCAACTCCGAGACTCGCCTTGCAGAGGTTATAGCTAGGAGCAGAGCTGTTTTCCAGGATAAGAATTTTATATCTGCTGTTGATGCTGGCTCGAAAGGAGGCACTATGAGTTTTTCCAGAACATAATTGAGGTCCCAGGCCGGAACTGGTGCTCTCCTTGGAGGCCTAATGTTTTTAGCCCCTCTGAGGTACTGCCTTATTGGAGGATGAGAAAAGATAGGTGGTTCCGTATTGTAATGGGCTGAAATAGCAGAGGCATGAATTTTAATTGAGGAGAAAGAAAGGCCTTTGGTTCAGCATCTCAGTTAGGTATTGTAAAATCTGTGGGATATTTGGTACACACGTGTCAATGCCTTGTTCCTGGTTCCAAGCACAGAATCTCTTCCATTTTTCTGCATAAGATTTTCTGGTACTGGGTCTCCTGGCCACCAATTTAACATCCATAACAGCTTTTGAAAGAGGAGTATTCAGAATGGCTACATTATTCGCCATTCTGCCAGATTTAAGGTCCTGAGTTGGCTGTGCAAGATCTGATTGTTTTGTTGGGTCAGCAAGTGAGAAGTTTGAGGCAATATCCATGCTGGACCTTGAGAGAGGCCCTTTAGGATTGGGTACCAGTGCTGGCGTGGCCAGTCTGGTGCAATCAGTATCATTCTTGGCTTCCCTTGTCTGACCTTTAGGAGTACTCTGGGAAGGAGAGGCAGTGGGGGAAAGGCATATACTGTTAGATTTTTCCAGCTGAATGATAGGGCGTCCACTTTCCATGCTTGCTTGTGATAAATCCTTGTGCAAAATCTCTGCAATTGGCAGTTGTGAGGAGAGGCAAACAGATCTGTGTCTGGGCATCCCCATTTCCTTATTATCATGTTTAAGACTTGTGGATCCAGTTTCCATTCGTGGGGATCCATGAGGTTTCTGCTTAGTTCGTCTGCCAGAGTATTTGTTTTTCCTGGCAGGAATTGTGCTTGCAGGTGAACTTGAAGAGCCAATGCTATGTCCCATAAGGGCATTGCTTGTCTGCAGAGGGGGTAGGAATGTGTACCTCCCTGCTTGCTTATGTACCACATGACCGTAGTGTTGTCTGTCTTCATCAGTAACTGTCCTGGATGAAGCAGGTCCTTGAAAGCTGTCAGGGCATTTTGAACAGCTAGCATCTCTTTTTGATTGATGTGAAGATGCATCTCGTTTGCAGGCCATGTGCCCTGAATACATTTTCCTGCCATATGGGCCCCCCAGGCATAATCTGATGCATCCGTTGTCAGTGTCTGTCTAGCTGTGGGTAAACTGAATGGCAGAACCTTGTTGTGGTGACAGGCTTCTGTCCACCATTGAAACTCCTGTTGTAGGCAGGGGATGAGTACACCTTTTAGATACCATTGTAGTTTCCTCATATGCAGTCTGGCATATGGAATTAGTAGAATGCAGGATGCCATGAAAAGTACAGTTTTGTACCTACCATAAATGTAGATGTTCGAAGATCCACATTGCTGCAGTCCTTACACTTGGGTAGTCCGCTGTCCTCGGTCGGCCCGAATATCAAAGTATAAGGCTGACGTCGGTCAAGGCGCATTAGACTGACATCAGGACGTCAGGGTACAAATGCGCATGACCGACGTCATATCCTCAGTCTTTTCTTGCCCCAGATGTCAGAAGACCCTAAAAGAAAGGTCAAAACCAAAAGACAGCAAACAACCAACCAACCACCCTTGCACTAATAATATGTACAATATATACAATATACACAATATTTACAACCCAACCCACACAACCGCCTCAAACTACAGAGGGGAAGGAGGGAGTAAATTGGACTGCAGCAATGTGGATCTTCGAACATCTACATTTATGGTAGGTACAAAACTGTACTATGTTCTTCATCTCACATTGCTGCAGTCCTTACACTTGGGTAGAATCCCAAAGCAGAGGTAAGGGAGGATGGCAAAACTATAAAGAAGCAGGAGCTGCCAAAATGCCCTGTAAAATAGCAGTGGCAAAACCAGCCCTAGATTTAGAGTAAAGTGGAAGGTGGTAATGCTTAGAGAAAGTATGCACTGAACTCCAAGTAGCTGCCTCCAAAATATCTTTAGTTGCCACCCCTTAAAAAAGCTGTCGAAGTGGCAGTAGCCCTAGTGGAATGAGGCCTAATCCCAGCTGGAATCTCCTTGCCATGATGGGAATAACAGAAGGCAATGCAAAACCCAATCCACTTAGAAATAGTTTGTTTTGACACAGGCTTGCCCTGAGAACTCAAAGCAAAAGAAACAAATAACTGCTGAGACTGCCTGAAACCTTTAGTTCTGCTCAAATAATATCGCAACTGCCTGTGTACATCTAAAGTGTGCAAAATCTTTTCCCCTTTATTTTGGGGATTTGCATAAAAGTAGGCAAATGAATAGTTTGGTTTAAAGCCACACTAGAAACCACTTTAGGCATAAAGGAAGGATTAGTACAAAGATACCCTATCCTTATGGAAAATTAAGAAAGGCTCAACCGCCATAAGGGCCTGCAATTCAGAAACCCTTCTTGCAGAGGTAATGGCCAACAAAAAGCAGTCTTCCATGATAAATATTTCAACTCGGTAGTAGCTGCAGGCTCAAAAGGTTGTAGAGTGAGTTTCTCCAACACAAAATTGAGATCCCAAGCAGGAGTAGGAGCTCTACGTGGGGTCTTATATTCTTTGCCCTCTAAGAAATTGCTTGAACAAAGGATGAGAAAACAATGGTGGGTCACAATCCTAGTGAGCGAAATTGCTGCAGCATGAACCTTAATAGAAGAGAAGGACAAACCTTTGTCCAGTAACTCAGTAAGATATTGAAGAGCCACACTTAAATTAGGCTCAGAAACATCAAAATCCTTTGCTGCACTCCAAAATAAAAATCTCTTCCATTTATCTGCGTACACTTTCCTTGTACTAGGCCTTCTAGCTTCCAAAATAACATTCAAAACTTGCTGTGGAAGTTGAGACCCTCTATGGTTCAAAACAGAATATGCCAGGCTGTTAGGTGAAGAGAGTGAAGCTTGACATTGAGCAAATGACTGTCCTCCTGAGACAACAGGTGTGGAATCGAAGGCAAAGGCCATGGAGGCTCCCGTACCAGACTTCTCAGTAATGGGTACCAGTGCTGTCGAGGCCAATCTGGAGCTATTAAAATCATCTTTGGCTTGTCCTGTCTGACCTTTAGAAGCACCTTTGGGAGGAGAGGCAGAGGTGGAAAGGCATACACATGAAGATTGCTCCAATTGAAAGAAAGAGCATCCACTTTCCAAGCTGTGGGATGAAACCTTTCGTGCAAAACTTTGGCAGCTGGTGGTTTAGTGGAGAAGCGAACAGATCTATGTCTGGAGTTCCCCATGACACTGTCAATTTCTGAAATACATGAGGATCCAATTTCCACTCGTGGGGATCCATAATTGCCTGCTCAACACATCTGCTAAGGAGTTCTGTGCTCGGCAGAAACCTTGCCTGAAGATTTAGCTGTAAACTGAGAGCAGTCTCCCACAAAATCATTGCTTGCCTGCATAGAGGATAAGAATGTGTTCCCCTTGCTTGTTGATGTACCACATGACAGTTGTGTTGTCTGTTAGAATCAACACCTGCCCTGGAAGAAGTAAATCCTTGAAAGCTATTAATGCAAACTGGACTGCTAACATCTCCTTCAAGTTGATATGTAGATGTTGTAGTCTGGCAGGCCACTTGTCTTGTATCCACTTTCCATTTAGATGAGCTCCCCAAGCTTTGTCTGAGGCATCTGTCGTTAGAATCTGACTCGCCTCTGGCCGGGTCACAGAGAGTCCCTTGTTTAGGTGACATTCCTGAGCCCACCACAAAAATTCCTTTTGAATGCAAGGTATTATTTGAATGACAGTGTCCAGATCCTGGCAGTGCTGTGTCCATACGTTTTTGAGATACCATTGTAGCTTCCTCATATGCAGTTTGGCATTGGGAAGCACCAGAATATAAGATGCCATGAACCCCAAGGCTTGAAGGACTGTCCTTGCAGTCAGCCTGGACTGATGAGACAATTGATGAAAGTAAAGGGAAAGATTCTTTTGTTTGTCCGGGGTCAAAAAGGCCATCTGGGATGCTGTATTCAGTCTTACACCCAGAAAGCACATGTCCTGAGAGGATACTAGACTGGACTTTATTTCGTTCACAGAATACCCCAGGCATCTTAGCACTGCTATCACATATTCCAAATGATGAAGAAGCTCGTCCCTTCTTGAGCCAGAATCAGGCAATCGTCCAAATAAGGATAGATCTGTATTCCTTTTAGCCTGAAGAAAGCTATCACTGGAGCCAGAACTTTCGTGAACACTCTGGGCGCAGTAGATAAGCCAAAGGGCAATGCAGAGAACTGATAATGAGAAGTCCCAGCCCGAAAACGCAGATACTTCCTGCAACTCAGTCTGATAGGAACATGAAGGTAAGCCTCCTTGAGATCCAAAGTTACCATCCAATGATCTTTGCCCAGCAGAGGTAAAAGCTGTTGTAACGTCAACATTTTGAACTTGGGATTGTCCAGATAAGTGTTGAGGATAGATAAATCCAATATTGGTCTCCACGTGTTCCCCTTCTTTGGTACTAGGAACAGGCGAGAATAAAATCCTAGGCCCACTTCTGGCATAGGGACCGGCTGTATGGCTCCTATTTGAAGTAACAGAGAAATTTGTTTGTGAGCCTCTATTCTTTGCTGAGGAGGAACGTCTGGCATGCCTTTGAAAGGAGGCAAGGTATGGAAATAAAACCTGTAACCTTGGTGTATGATATCCAATACCCATCTGTCTTGGGTAAGTAAACTCCAATTTTCCTTGAAAAGTGCCAACCTTCCTCCCAAAGGTGCTGCCAGACGAGAAGGCTCTGGCAGCTGAAAAGGTAGGTCATTGGGTCTGCTTACGAAAGGACTGACCCCTGCCCTCACCCGAAGACTGTGCAGGTGAACTCCCTGTTCTAGGCCTGAAAGAGCCCTGAGCTCTGCCCCTACCACGTCTAGATCTACCCCTAGACTGAGAGTCATAAGAAGGATACGTCCACCCCTTGGTAGGCCAATTTCTACTAAACTTCAGAGGCTGAACCTGCAAAAAATCTTTAACAGTCTGCATAGACTTAGCCTTGTCTTCCATTTTCTTTAAGACTGCCTCAACAAGTGAACCAAACAACACATCAGATTGTAAAGGAGCATCTAAAATCCTTGTCTTAACATGGTCAGATAAATTCTGATCCCTCAGCCAGGCGTGCCTGCGAAGAACTGACCCAGTGGCAGCCACCCTAGACGAGGCCTGTACAGCATCAAAACCACATTGCAAAGAATGCTTACCCACCTGTTCAGAAACATGTACTAAATCTTGTAACTCTTTACACACAATACCTTCCGCCAGAGCATCTACCTTAGACTTCAATTGAGAAAGTAGATAGTTTTGGTATTTCAACATGTGAAACTGGCAATTCAAAGCCCTCATAGCTAGGGTGGAAGAAGTATAGACTTTCTTTCCCCATCTATCCAAAGCCCTGGCCTCTTTATCTGGAGGAACCGGATTTTTAACAACAGAAGCCTTAACACCCTTAGGCCCCTGACTAACAGTTTCTGGGTCCCCTAGGACTCTTAAAAGATACTTATGAGCTTCAGGCACCCTGTAATACCTATCCGGTTTAACAGGAGCAGGAGGCAAAGAATCAGGATTAAGAGAAGCCTCTGCAAACACATCTTCCACAACATCCAGAACAGGAGGTATAGCCAAAGGCCTATGCTGGGGTAAAACAAAATTCCCTAAGTCTTTTCCTGGAATCAGAGAAGTCCTGACCTTCCCACTTAAAATGCTCCCTCATGGAATGAAGAGTCTCTGAAAAGAAAAATCCTCAGGAGGAGAAGCAGAAGGAGTAGAATCATCCACATCAGAATCAGAATAAGGAGAATACTCCTGCAAGTCTTCAGCCAAGACTCTGAAACATCCGAAGCCTGCTCAAAACTCCCCAACTCAGGTTCCACCCGAGGTCTCTTATCAGGAGCGGGCAAAGAACCTCTAATCAAAGTAATCAAATCTTCTGCCATTTTAAGCATATGCTTCTTGGGCACAGATCCTGAAGAACTAGGGGTGACACCAACTGAAGCTAAACCTGGCCTGCCTCTGGGAGAAGCCTTGGAAACAGAAGGAGAGGGCCTAACCACCCTAGGAAGGGACGCGAGTACAGTAACCTGAGAAGCCCCTTCAGCCTGACCTGCCTCCTGAGAGGCCACATCCTGCAATAACAAAGTCTCCCCCTGGGACTCCAGAGAAACCTCCGGCGGAACCCCTGGCTCCACCGACACCTCTAAAGAACCGGCGTCCGGTACGGACGGCTCTTCTAGCCTAGGCTTAGCTGCTTTGTCCTTGCGCTTCTTCGAAGATGCGGACGTCGGAGCATCCGACGGCATATTATAATTGCACCGCTTCCCGAAGACTAACCTGGCACAATCTAACCTTCTCTTAATAGTGCGCTTATTGAATCTAGCACAAAAGTGACACCCAACAACGTCGTGCTCAGGCCCTAAACAAGGAATACACAAAGTATGATAATCTCTATGCGGTATCTGTTTCCCACAAGAAATACAGTTATTCACTTTTTCTGACATCCGGTAAACCACTGAGGCAAGAAAAACTAAAATATTCCCAACGGGTACTTAGCCAACTTTGACTCGGTCTGAAACTCAATTCAAAAATTTCAGAACGCCGAACGGCACTTGCAACGCTGCTTCTGCATCGGACCATGCGGCAAAAAAGACTGAGGATATGACGTCGGTCATGCGCATTTGTACCCTGACGTCCTGATGTCAGTCTAATGCGCCTTGACCGACGTCAGCCTTATACTTTGATATTCGGGCCGACCGAGGACAGCGGACTACCCAAGTGTAAGGACTGCAGCAATGTGAGATGAAGAACATCCCAAGGCCTGCAGGAATTTCCTTGCAGATGAGTGGGTTTTTGTTGCCAATTTCTTGAAGTAAGTAGTCAGTTGCTTTTGCTTGTCTGGCGTGAGATACTCCATATGGGCAGTTGTATTTAAGCTTGCACCCAGGAATATTATCTCTTGAGAGGGCAATAGTTTTGATTTCTTTTCGTTTACTGTGTACCCTAGGCCAATTAGTAATCTTTTTACAAACGCTAGATGCTTTATAAGAGTGTCTTTGTTCTCTGCTTGAATTAGGCAGTCGTCCAAGTAGGGATATATTTGAATTCCTTTTTGTCTGCAAAACGCAATTACTGGTGCCAGGCATTTTGTGAAGACCCTATGCACAGTAGATAAGCCAAAGGGCAGTGCAGAGAATTGGTAATGCATTGAGCCAGCTATGAATCTGAGGTATCTTCTGCAAGATTGTCTGATTGGGACATGCAGGTATGCCTCTTTTAGGGTCAAAGTTATGAGCCAAGCCTTCTTGCCCAGCATGGGCAGTAGCTGCTGTAGAGTCAACATCTTGAATTTTGGAACTTCCAGAAACATATTTAGTATAGACAGGTCCAGTATTGGTCTCCAGGTTTTGTCCTTTCTGGGTACTAGGAAAGGTCTGGAGTAAAATCCTTGCCCCTCCTCTTGTTGTGGTACTTGCTGAATGGCCCTCATGTCCATGAGGGCTGTAATTTGTTTTTGTGCCTTTGCCCATTGATTGTGTGGCAGGTTTGGCATACCCTTTGACGTTGGTAGTGTGTGAAAATGGAACCTGTAGCCTTGGGACACCATGTTTAGGACCCATTTGTCTTGGGTAACCATTTGCCAATTTGATGAAAAAAAGTGCCAGTTTTCCCCCTAAGGGCGCTGCCAAAAGAAAAGTGCTTGGATCTGGTACAGGAAAGTCATTGGGACTGTTTCCTGTAAGGTTGTGATTTGTCTTCTCCACTTTTGGAGGTAGGAGCACTCCATTGTTTAGGCCTGTATGAGCCTTGGGGCGGAGATCTGTCTGTGGGACGCCTGTATCTGCCTCTTTGAGGTCTGTCTGACACTGGAAAGGACCAATTTTTAGAAGGCCAGTTCCTGTTAAACCTGGGTGGCTGTACCTGTAAGAAATCCTTGACTGTCTGCATGAATTTTGCTTTATCCTCCATTTTTTTCAACACCTCTTCTGCTTTAGTACCAAAGTATCATGCTGTAATGGTGCATCTAATAATTTTGCTTTAACATGATCAGGCAGATTCTGTTCCTTTAACCAAGCATGCCTTCTAATAACAGAGCCTGTAACAGCGGCCCTGCAAGAGGCCTCCAGTGAATCATAACCACATTGCAAAGTATGCTTTCCCACTTGTTCAGCTGCATGCAATAAATCCTGCAATTCCTTGTTCTCTGAACATTCAGTATTTGTCAACAATTTCTGTTTAAGCAGTGACATTAAATATTGCTGATATTTAAGCATATGAAACTGATAATTTAAAGCCCTCACAGCCAGGGTAGCAGAAGTGTAGACTTTTTTCCCCAATCTGTCTAGAGCCCTAGAATCCCTATCAGAGGGGACAGGGTTTTTTGCAGTGGAAGCTTTAACCCCTTTGGGACCCTGAGAAAAAATTTCTGGGTCAGCAGTGGGGTTTTTGTATAGGAATTTATGAGAATCCGGGACCCTGTAATATCTGTCTGGCTTAGCAGGTGCAGGGGGTAGAGAGTCAGGGGACAGGCCAGACTCTGAAAACACATCTACAATGTCTAGAACAGGTGGAATAGCAAGGGGTCTGTGCTGAGGAAGTAGCAGAAAGTCCCTGAGCCTTTTCTTAGATTCAGAGTAATCTTGGCTCTCCCAGTGGAAATGCTCCCTCATAGTATGCAGGATTTCCCCAAAAGAATAATCCTCAGGAGGAGAGGCTGAAGGAATGGATTCCTCAGCATCAGAATCCTCATAGAGAAGCATGGAGTAATCCTGTTCATTAGAGGAATCAGAGGAAATAGAAACCTGATCAGAAGAATCATACTCTGTCTCTTGCCTAGGCCTCTTATCAGGAGGGGGATGGGAGCTCCTGATCAAAGTGATTAGGTCTTCGGCCATTTTGAGCATCTGTTTTTTAGGCATGGAAGTCTGAGTAGGAGAATGCTGTACTTGTTTCTTTGTCTTTAGAGCTGCTTTAGTCTTTGAAGCTGAAGATGACTTAATATAGTTGTGTAGGTCTGAAGACACCCTCAGGAGCTGATGCCTGCTCAGCGGCTCCATACCCATCTGAGGGAATGATTTCCGAGTGCCCAATACCTTGAGTATCCAAAGGCCCAGTCGGCTCCACGTGGGAGTCGGTAGAGGCCTGTGGCTCTGAGGTAGCGGGCGCCAAGTGCTGCAAAAGCGCCTCACTGAGAACCGGCGAATGGCCTAGAAGAGGCCTCGTCGGTTCTGGACCTGAGATGCCTATTCTTTTCCTTGTCCTTGTGTTTTTTGTAAACTCCACTTGTCGGCTGTTCCGACGGCATAATATAATTAACTCTTCAGCCAAAGTAATAAAATGCAAAATCGAACCGACGCTTGATAGTGCATTTGTTAAATCTAGCACAAAACCGACAGCTAGCAACGTTGTGATCAGGGCCTAGGCAAGGAATACAGTAAGAGTGGAAATCCTTATGAGGTATTTGCTTCCCACAAGAAATACAATTGTTAACTTTTTCTGATATCGGTCTGGAGCAAGAAAAAAGTTTCCCCAATGGGGTACTTAGCTTTAATGAAGACTTCGGTTCTGAAATTCAGATTAGAAAATCTCAGGAGTCAGCCGACCGGCACTTGCAAAATGCTTTTGCTTCGGGCACTGCGCGGCAAGAAAGACTGGAGAAAATGGCGTCGGCTGCATCTTTTATACCCCTGGCGCACTGACATCAGGGAAGAGGTGACAGCAACCGACGCCAGACCTAGACTTTGGAATTCAGGCTGACTGAGGGCAGCCTGCCAGCAGGATAACCCAAGAGTAATGACTGCAACAGTGAAACACGATGAACATCTGTACTATGTTCTTCGTGTTTCACTGTTGCAGTCATTACATTTGGGTAGAATCCCAAAGCTATTGTTGGGAGGATGGGTTTTATAAAGCCCTGCAGGACAGCAGTGGCAAAGCCAGCTCTGGATTTAGAGAAGAGAGGTAAATAGTAATGTTTGGTGAACGTATGAACTGAGTTCCAGGTAGCAGTTTCTAGAATGTCTCTGGTAGGAACCCCTCTGAGAAAGGCTGCAGAAGTAGATGCAGCCCTGGTGGAATGAGATCTTTGATCTGATCCCCTTGGGGATAGGTTTACCATGGTGCATATAGCATAAACAAATACAATGGCTTATCCATTTGGAAATATTCTGCTTTGAAATGGCCTTTCCCTCTGCCCCTGCAGCAAATGCCACCAATAGCTGTTCAGATTTTCTTAGAGATTTTGTCCCGTTTAAGTAAAATCTAAGTTGTCTGTGTACATCCAATGAATGCAGAATCTGCTCACCCTTGTTCTGTGGATTGGGAAAGAAAGTTGGTAGATGAATGGTCTGATTAAGAGCTACACTGGATACCACCTTAGGCATGAAAGATGGACTGGTCCTAAGAGCCACCCTGTCCGGATGAAAAATAATGAAAGGCTCCACTGCCATAAGGGCCTGTAATTCTGAAATCCTTCTAGCTAAAGTGACTGTTAAAAGGAAAGCTGTTTTCCAGGAGAGAAATTTTAGGTCTGCAGTAGCAGCTGGCTCAAAAGGAGGGAGAGTGAGTTTTGCCAAAACAAAATTTAGGTCCCATGCAGGAGTTGGCGCTCTCCTGGGAGGTCTTAAACTTTTGGCACCTCTGAGATACTGCTTTAGCAGAGGATGAAAGAAGAGGGGAGGTTCTGCATTGTAATGAGCTGAAATGGCAGAGGCATGGATTTTTATGGAAGAAAAAGATAGGCCCTTGTGAAGCATCTCAGTTAAGTATTGCAGAATCTGAGGAATATTGAGCATTGCTGTGCTTATTTCTTGTGATTGGTTCCAGGCACAGAATCTTTTCCATTTGTAAGCATAAGATTTTCTAGTACTAGGCCTTCTAGCCTCCAAAATGACATCCATCACAGGTTTGCTGAGGGATGCCAAGGGTGAAATTAGTTGATTAGCCATGCTGCAAGATTCAAAGTTTGGAGCGGAGTGTGCAGAATTTGGTAGTTCTGCTGAGACAGTAGGTAAGGTGTCTGAGGCAGGTGCCACGGAGGGAGGTGTGACATTGTGCAGGAGCAGGTACCAGTGTTGGTGAGGCCAGTCTGGAGCAATTAGAATCATTTTTGGCTTGTCCTGCTTGACGTTTAGTAGAACTTTGGAGGGCAGAGGGGGAAAAGCATAGACTGATAGGCATTTCCAGCTGAATGACACAGCATCCACTTTCCAAGCTTTTTTGTGATTAATTCTTTGCAGAATTTGTCCAACTGATAGTTCTGGGGTGAGGCAAAAAAATCTATGTCTGGGCTCCCCCATTTGCATGTCAACGTGTTGAAAATTTGTGGTTCCAGTTTCCATTCGAGTGGGTCCATAAGATTTCTGCTTAGTTCGTCTGCCAGAGTATTTACCTTTCCTGGCAGGAACTGAGCTTGTAGTTGTATTTGGTAGGTCAAGGCCGTCTTCCACAATGCCATGGCTAGTCTGCAAAGGGGGTAGGAATGTGTACCCCCCTGCTTGTTTATGTATCACATAACTGTGGTGTTGTCTGTCTATCATTAGCTGTCTTGGATGAAGGTAGTCCTTGAAGGTTGTCAGTGCATTCTGTACAGCTAGCATCTCTTTCGGATTGATATGTAGGTGCATTTGATTTGGGCTCCATTTGCCCTGAATGCACTTTCCTGCTAGATGAACCCCCCCAAGCATAGTCTGATGCGTCTGTAGTTACGGTTTGGGCGGCAGGGGGTGGAGTGAATGGCAGTCCCTTGTTTTGGTAGCAGGCCTCTGCCCACCATAGGAACTCTAGTTGCAGGCAAGGTATAATAGGAATCATTGTTTCCAGGCTGTGACAATGTTGACTCCATAAACTTTTTAAGTTCCACTGAAGTTTCCTCACATGCAGTCTTGCATATGGAATTAGAAGAATGCAGGAGGCCATGAACCCAAAGGCTTGCAGAATTTGTTTTGCAGACAGCAGGGTTTTTGTGGTCACCTGTTTGAAGTAAGTCACCAATTGAATTTGCTTTTCTAGCGTAAGGTAAGTCATCTGGGCAGTTGTATTCAAGCTTGCACCCAGGAATGTAATTTTTTGAGAGGATACCAGTTGTGATTTCTTTTCGTTTATGGTGTACCCTAGACAAGTTAGAACCCTTTTTACAAATGCCAGATGCTTTAGAAGAATGGCCTTGTTTTCTGCCTGAATTAGACAATCGTCCAGGTATAGATATATTTGAATATTTATTTGCCTGCAAAATGCAATTACTAGTGTATTATGAAGACCCTGGGCGCAATAGATAAGCCAACGGGCAGTGCAGAGAACTGCTAATGCAAGTAGCCTGATTTGAAGTGGAGGTATCCTGCAAGGTTCACTGATTGGGATATGCAGGTAAGCCTCTTTTAAGTCTAGAGTTAACAACCAGGCATCTTTGCCTAGCATAGGTAGTAACTGTTGAAGAGTCAGCATCTTGAATTTTGGAATGTCCAGAAATGTGTTTAGAGTGGATAAGTCCAGAATTGGACACCATGATTTGTCTTTTCTGAGTACCAGGAAAAGTCTTGAATAGAAACCTTGTCCCTTTTCCTCTTCTGGTACTGGTTGAATAGCCTCCATGTTCATGAGGGACAGAACTTGTTTCTGAGCCTCTGCCCACTGATTTGGGGCAGATCTGGCCATCTGTTTGGGAATGGCAACATGTGGAAATGAAATCTGTATCCCTGGGATACTATATTTAAAACCCATTTGTCCTGAGCAATAAGTTGCCAGTTTCATGCATCAAGTGCCAGTTTTCCCCCCAAAGGGGCGGCTAAAAGGTAAGTGCTTGGTGATTGTAGAAGGAAGTCAATGAGACTTCCTATCATAGGGAGATGCCTTGTTGTTTCCAGATTTGGAGGTGGAGGCACCCCATTGTTTTGTTCTAAAAGTTCCTTGTGACTGAAACCTGGAGCCTTTGGAATGCCTTGATTTGACTTGAGCGGCTCTCGAGGGGACTGGAAAGGACCAGTTCTTAGTAGGTCAGTGCCTACTAAATCTTGGAGGTTGAACTTATAAGAAATCTTTCACAGTTTGCATAGATTTAGCTTTATCTTCCATCTTTAACACTTCTTCAGCCTTATTACCAAACAGATGGGTCTTGTTGTAAAGGAGCATCCAACAAGTTTGCTTTAACATGGTCAGGTAGAGTTTGCTCTGAGCCAAGCATGCCTTCTTAGCACAGATCCAGTTACAGCAGCCCTGCAAGAGGCCTCCAAAGAATCAAAACTACATTGCAAAGTATGTTTTCCAACTTGTTCATCTGAATGTAATAAATCCTGCACATCTTTATTTTCCACACAGTCACAGATTTACATAATTTTCTGTTTAAGTAGTCCCATGATATGCTGTTGATATTTAAGCATATACAATTGACAGTTTAAAAGCCCTGATTGCCAAGGTTGCAGACGTGTAAACCTTCTTACCCCATCTATCCAACGCCCTGGAATCTCTATCAGAAGGGGTAGGATTTTTAGCAGTAGAGGCCTTAATGCCCTTGGGATCCTGAGAAATGGTTTCAGGATCAATAGGATTTTTGAAAATGAATTTGTGGGAGTCAGGAACCCTGTAGTATCTGTCTGGCTTACAAGGAGCCGGAGGCAGAGAATCAGGAGTCATACTAGATTCTGAAAAAACATCAATGTCTAGAACGGGAGGTATAGCCAAAGGCCTATGTTGAGGAAGAAGAAGAAAATCCCCAAGTCTCTCTTTAGATTCAGAGAAATCCTGACATTCCCAGTGGAAATGTTCCCTTAAGGTATGTAAAGTTTCCCCAAAAGAAAAATCCTCAGGGAGAAGAAGGAGGAATGGAATCTTCTGCATCAGAGTCCTCATAAGTAGGAATAGACAAATCCTGTTCAGAGTCCTCATAAGTAGGAATAGACAAATCCTGTTCATTAGAAGAGTCAGAAGAAATAGAATCCTGTTCAGAAGATTCATAATCAAGGTCTTGCCTACGCCTCTTAGAAGGAGGGGGTTGGCTATCCCTGATCAGAATAATTAAATCTTCAGCCATTTTGATCATTTGTTTTTTAGGCATAGGGGCCTGCACATGTGGCCCAGGTGTCGGTTTATTAGACATATATTTAGATTTTGGCCTTAGTTTTGAAGATGGCGTCAGTCTAATATACAAATCTGTAGGCCTGAAAACACCCTCAGAAGCTGGTGCCTGCACAGCGGCTCCAGACCCATCTAAGGTAGAGACATCCGTGGGTTCCATAACTGAAGCATCTCACGTCTCAGTAGAGGCCTGCAAATCAGAAGTAGTGGGTATCAGGGGCTGCAAAAGCATCTCGCTGAGTACTGGCTTCTGGCTTAGGAGAAGCATCATCAGTTTTGGACCTCGATGGTCTGTCTCTGTCTTTTTCTTTGTGTTTTTTAGGTATTCCGGTAGTCGGATTGCTAACAGACAACATTTCTGGATAATTAAATCTTGAGCCAAAATATTTAGAAGCAAAAATATACCAACGTTTAATCGTGCGTTGATTAAATTTAGCACAAAACCAACAGCAAGGTTGTGGTCAGGGCCTAGGCAAGAAATACAGTACACATGAAAATCCTTATGAGGTATTTGCTTCCCACAAGTAATGCAATTATTAACTTTTACCGACATCGGTGAGCAAGAAAAAGTTTCCCCAACGGAGTACTTAGCTTTTATAGCCGTAGACTTCGGTTCTGAAACTCGAAAATGAAAATTTCAGGAGTCTGCCGACCGGAAATTGCGAACTGCTTCTGCTTCGGGCACCGCGCAGCAAGAAAGATTGATGCAATGGCATCGGCCACATGTTTTATAACCCTGACATCATGGAAGAAGGGACAGCAACCGACGCAGGACCCAAGACTTTGTTAATCAGGCCGAATGAGGGCAACCTGCCAGCAGATTACCCAAAGGTAATGACTGCAAAAGTGAAACACAAAAAACAGCATGCTGCCACAAAGGAAAATGCTTGAGTCAATAGAAAAAAAATCCAAAAAGCAGACTAGAAGAATCACACATTGGAAGGTCCAGATATGGAAGAATACCAGGAACAATGTAAAATTAGTGGAAAAAATGGGAATGGGAGATCAGCAAAACATTAATCACATTAGATTGTAATTCAGAAATGTGAACTGTGTGCAAGAAGTGGCTGAAAAAAAAATGAAAGTTTGTTGACTGTATTAACCTGGTGATAGGACTAGAATTAGCATTAGGAATTTTGGAACCACCAGAAAGGTGTTGAGAATAGACAGGACCAAGATAGAACGCCAGGAGTTTTCTTTTCTGGGAACCAGGAACAGTCTTGAACAAAAACCTTGTCCCCTTTGTTCTGCTGGGACAGGCTGAATAGCCCTGATACAGCGGAGAGAGAGCACTTGTTTTTGGGTCTCCACCCACTGATTTGGGGGAAGGTCTGGCCATCCACGTGGGGTTGGGAGTGAGTGGAAGTGGAACCTGTATCCTAGGGAAACTATGTTTAAAACCCATTTGTCCTGGGTAATGAGTTCCCAGTTTTTTGCATGTAGGGCGAGCTTCCCTCCTAAGGAAGCAAGTAGTTGAGCAGGGCTTGAAAGAGTCAAGGATAGGTCATTGTGCCATTTTTCCATAGGGGGTGGCTTACTACTCCCTGCTTTGGAAGTGGGAGCCCCCCAGTGCTTAGATCTGTGCATAGCCTGAGACCGAAGTCTTGGTGGTCTGCTGCTCTTGGGTTTGGACTGAGAAGGCCTGGAAGGGACTGGAAACTACCAGTTCTTTGAAGGCCAATGCCTACTGAATCTAGGAGGCTGTACTTGTAAGAAATCTTTAAGAGTTTGCATAGATTTAGCTTTTCCCCCCATCCTTTTGAGGACTTCTGCTTTGTTGCCAAAAAGGCAGTCTTGGTTTAAGGGTGCATCCAATAATTTAGCTTTAACATGATCTGGCACGTTTTGTTCCTTAAGCCAAGCATGCCTTCAAAGTACAGACCCAGTGACAGCAGCCCTGCAAAGATGCTTCTAAAGCATCAAAACCACATTGCAAAGTACGCTTACCAACTTGTTCAGCAGAATGCATTAACTCTTGCAAATCTTTGTGTTCAGCAAAGTCAGGAATCAACATCATTTTCTGTTTAAGTAGTCCCATAATATGCTGCTGATACTTCAACATATGAAACTAGCAATTTAAAGCCCTAATGGCTAAAGTTGCAGAAGTGTATACCTTCTTACCCAATCTGTCTAAAGCTCTAGAGTTCCTATCAGAAGGGGTAGGATTTTTGGCACTAGTAGCTTTAATGCCTTTTTGGTCCTTGGGAAATGGTCTCTGGATCCGCAGTAGGATTCTTGAAGAGGAATTTGAGAGAGTCAGGTACTCTGTAGTACCTGTCCAGTTTCCAGGGAGCTGGAAGCAAAGTGTTTGGGGTAAGGCTGGATTCCAAGAAAACATCATCTACAATCTCCAGAACAGGAGGGATAGCTAGAGGCCTGTGTTGAGGCAGGAGTAAAAATTCCCTAAGTCTCTTTTTGGAGTCAGAATAGTCCTGGCTTTCTCAGCGGAAATGCTCCCCAAGGGTAAGCAAGGTTTCACCAAAAAACAAATCTTCTGCAGGGGAAGCAGAGGGAATGGAATCCTCTGCATCAGAATCTTCATAAGTAGATAAGGGTAAATCCTGGCAGTCAGAAGGAAGAGAGATATCAAATTCCTGATCAGAAGAATCAGAAGTAAAATCAGTTCTAGGTCTCAGAGGGGGAAGGCTGGCTTCCCCTAATTAAGGTAATAAGGTCTTCAGCCATTCTAATCATTTGTTTTTGAGGCATATGGGCCTGATAATGTGGTTTGGTTGTCGGTTTTCTAGTAGTCGAGTTTTAGGCCCGAGGAATTTGTTATTCTTAGCTTAAAACAAAGTTGTCGGTTTAATACGAAAATCGGTAGGCCTGAATACACCCTCAGAAGCTGGTGCCTGCAAAGCGGCTCCGGACCCATCCAAGGTAGAGACATCCGCAGGTTCCATAGTCTAAGAAACATCTCGCGGCATACCGGACTCTGAATGGGTCTCAGTAGAGGCCTGCGAATCTGTAGTAGCAGGTATCAGGGGCTGCGAAAGCGCCTCACTGAGTACCGGTGGACTGGCGACTAGCTTAACGGAAGCGTCGGCAGCAGTTTTGGACCAGCAGTTTTGGACCTATGCGGTCTGTCTTTATCCTTACGTTTTTTCGGAAGATTTGTAGTCAGATGGCTTAATGAAGCCATTTCGGAGTACGGAGATCAAGAAAGTATTTAGCTACAAAAATAGCCTGACGACGAATAGTTCGGGCATTGAACAAGGCACAAAACCGACAGCAAGGGAAGTCGTGGTCTAGGCCTAAACAGGTGACGCAGTAAGAATGAAAATCTCTATGAGGTATTTGCTTTCCACAGGCAAGACAATTGTTAATTTTTTTCTGACATCGGTTAGAACAAGAAAAAAGGATCCCCAACGGGGTACTTATCTTTTTGAAGACTTCAGGTCTGAAACTCGAAAACGAAAATTTCAGAAGTTGGCTGACCAGCACTTGCAAACTGCTTCTGCTTCGGCACCGCAAGGCAAGAAAGACTGATGTAATGGTGTCGGCTGCATGTTTTATACCCCTGTCGTCATGGAAGAAGCGACAGCATCCGACACAGAAATCCTAAGACTCTGGTATTCAGGCCGGCTAAGGGCTACCTGCAAGCAGATAACCAAAATGTGATGAATGCAACAGTGAAACACGAAAAACATCAGGGAGATGAATAGTCTGTCTCAAAGTAATCTCTGAAGCAACTTCAGGTATAAAAGGAAGGATTTGTTCTCACAGTTGATCTATCTTTGTGAAAGACAAGAAGGGGTTGAATCACTGTAAATCTAACTCAAGACACTCTGCTTGCAGAAGTCAGAGCAATGAAACAGTTTTCCAGGATAAAAATTTCAAATCAACTTCATGAGCAGGTTCAAAAGGGAAAAAAAATGTAAGTTTCTCCAGTACAAAATTAAGAGCCAAAGAAGGAAATGTCTATCTTCAAAGTGGACAGACCTGTAAAACCCCTTTCAAAAGAAGACAACCAAAGGTAGACAAGAGGAGAATCATCATAGAAGAGTTAAAGACAGGTGGATAATACACACAAATACTGTAGAATGACAGGAACCTAGTTATATTATTTAACACTATTATTAAATTTCACTTAAAACATAAGCAAATAAAATAACAGAAAACAAACCACATTAATATTTTTTTCCATTTACATACATTTTACATCTCATGTTCTTTCTTTATAACTATCAGTCCAACTTCCCTTAAACGCATCTTCCTGAACATTATTCTGAGAGTAATGTTCCAATTTCCATTTATTTCTATGGAAATTGCTCCTTCCTTTTCTAAAGATTCATCCTTCTGTTCTTTATTCTTTTTTTTACAATATTCAATACATCAAATGTAATTGCAAGAAAATGGAAATCAAAGTCCAAATAGACTTTTTTTGGAAGCCATCAGAATTATTTATTTATTCCAGTTTGATGACCGGGGAGGTCCACTGGGCTTGGGAGGGCCCATTTTCAGTGGAGGCCCGGGGAGAAAAGCTCCACAACACAAGGTTTACTTACATGAATAGTTTCAAAAGACAGTTTGCATTACAAAACTTAATAAGGCTTTAATATGTCTAAGCAAAGCAGTCTTTGTCCCAGCTCAAAGGAATTATTTCCTTAGTTACAACAATTCACTCACTTAGTGTTTGACTGAGAACTCTAAGGAATTTTTAAAATCGGCCCAACTCATACTCCCAAAACACATGTTTCCAGTTACCTCGTTCTCCCCTACCACACCTTCAACATTTGCTATCTAACCCGAGAAAAAATACCTATCTATGCAGACACTTCCAAAAAATCTCAAACCTTCTGGGCTTTGCTGCATGCTTAAGAGATATACATGTCATCCCAATGTTCCCCTGTAAATTGCTTTTCCAGTCTCTCTTCCCAATCTTTTCTAACCTCCTCTGACTGATTCTTATAGTTATCATGCAACACTTCATATGCCCTACTAATTATATAGTTTTAACAGAGTCTGTTATATATCAGCTAAAAACTCTACCAGAGCAGGTCTTTCTCCAAGAATTCCCTTATCCATTTCTCTTTGCCTATATGAAAGACAGTCTCTAGCCTGCAGTCCAAATATCATCTTAGCTCTTACCACTCTACTACATTTTGCTCTAGTTACTTGTTCCCAAACACCTTGGTTCCTTTGCCAGTTTTCTCCAGTACATTCCAAACCACTTTTGCTTATTTTCTTTATCACTACTTGGAGTCATCCCTATTGGCAACATTTCCTTTCTCCATTCTTGTATTGGCTTAGTTCTTAAAACGCTTTCTACTACTTTATGAATGTAATATTCTGTATGGTTATTTTCCTTAAAAAAATCTGCATCTAAAATCCCATTCTCTCATTTTTTTTTTTTTTTTTTTGTATTTCCCCCTCTTGATCCTGGTCCTTGTTTTGGCACAAGCTATACATTTTTTCCCACTTCGCTATGTACAAGTTTCTTGTAGCAAGTGCCTTAGTTTCCTTTAACACATGCTGCACGTCCTCAGAAAATAAGTGCTCAAAGGCCATTAAAATCTTATCTAAGCAGTGAGCTGAATAAATTGAAGGCTGGGGTGTATCAAACAATCTCTGTCTTGTGTACTTAATTCCATCATGTGAGGAATTTTGTGGTAACTGCCCTTGGCCATTTTAAGAACCACTGTTGCTGGGCCAAAAGGGAGTTACTAGCATAATCTTCAGTGAATCCTTTAGAAGAAATCTGGTTATCAGAGAAAAGGGTGGAAAAATATACAGCAACACCCCTGTCCATGGGAATGAAACGTTTTGTGTGTTCCAGGCCTTTGTGTAAGGTGTCCTGGAGAATTTCTTTAACTGTCTGTAGTACATGAAAAACAAAACATATCTGCTTAAGGCATTCCCCCCAGCTGGATTAATTCCTGGAAACCCCCTGCAAGCAATTTCCATTCATGGGGGTCTGCCCTGGTCCTGTTTACATTTTGTCAGAGCAGAACATTATAGCAGACACGCTACAAAATCTAGGGGGTCATATTATGCTGAGTTCCTGGCTACCATACCTAGTCTACAAAGGGGGTAGGATCCGATTTCTCCCTGTTTATGTATCACATCACTATGGTGTTGTCAGATAACTACAAGAGACCCTGGATCGAAAGTTGGATTATTAATCTGAAAATATTTGTTACAGCCATCATCTCTTCAATATTTATGTGTATTAGTTTGCTCTGCTTGTTCCAAAGACCCTCAACTATCACCCCCTTGGATACAGCACCCCAAGCAAAATCAGAGGCATCTGTGATTTCACACAGAGTATGGGCTAGAAAGGAAATAAGAAGAACTGGGATGAAAAACAAATGATTCACCTATCAGAGTAACTCTCCTTTTTGATAAACCCCAGCAATGGGATCTGAAGTGATAGGGGTTGCTAGTGTCCGATCAAAATTGATTTGGTGAACAACCGAATTTTCCTCATGTGACGTCTGGCCAAAAGAATCAGAACTGCTGACGCCATGGAATTTACGACTCCTGAATTCATTCAGGATATTACTCCATGTAAAAATATACTTTGTCCTGAGGAAGAAATGCCATCATGAGGAACAAATCCAGCAGACATCCCAGAAACACTATCCTCTTAATTCGATTAAAGAAGATTTCTCTATTTTCTTCTGAAATCCCAGACTAAGATGAGAAAAAGCTATTTTTACCCAATCCACAGATTCTTAACAACTTGAAACAGAATATGCAAAAATAAAGCCGTCACGTAAATATACTAAAATGCAAATGACCTGCAACCTGCAGTGAGCCAGGCACTTTGTAAACACTGGGAGTTGTTGACACCCTAAAGGATAAAGCAGAGAGTTAAAAACATAAACCAAAAGTGTCTGAAATTTTTGAGACCCGGAATGTGAAAGGTACACTTTAAATCCAGAGCTACTAGAAAACCGAGTGGATGAATGACAGGCATCAGCCATCAGTCTACAGAAAGGGCATTTTGAACTGTGTGAGGTTTAGAAAATAAAGATCTAGGACAGGTCTCCAACTTCTTTTTTTCTTGGCACAACAATTTTTTAATAAAATCCTTTCCCTGCTTGATCTGGGGGAATAGGTTCTATAATCCCCTGAGACAGCATTTAATCTAAGGATAAGAGGAAACAAGGAGGCTTTAACTAGAAGGATGCAAAGGGATCCCACTCCCAGTTGTACACTTTCTGCATGATTATCAACAGAAGGGAATGAAATTATCTGGTGTCACATACAGGAGTTACGTCCCATCATTTTGGGGTGGAAAGGGGGATAAACATGAAGCAGCATACCAGTCAGTCTGCCATCTAGAATGTCCACAAAAAACAAACTAATAACCCAACCAAGACCTTCTCAAATTCATACCTACACTACACCAGTGCCCACCCTCCAATCCAGAAAAGAGGGGTAGTAAAGGGGCAACTGGTTTGTGCAAGTAGGATGATCTCTGATGACAGTGATTTTAAAACAGTGCGCAAATTTTTAATGAAACTGTTTAAGACTAGAGGTTATTCTAGTGAATTGTTGAAGGGAATATATGGTGAAGTACTAGAGGCCAGGAAAGCAAGGTTTGCTCCCATTTTAAATACAAAAAAATGACAGTTCAGACAACATTAACCCAGATAAAAGCATTGAAAACGAAGTTTATCAATCTGCTTTAACTATTACTTTATATAGGGAAACTGGATTAGTAAGAACTATTGAAATTCAGCAAAATGAAAGAAACTTCTCACCTGTTCAGACAAACCTACTTACGATAGGCAACAACTGAGAAAATGATTACAGAACGTTTTGAGCCAAAATATAGGAAGTCGGTGCACAAATGATTTATTCTGTATTTAGTTTCATCATTCTAGCCTGGGTGATGGTGTCCTTGATCACATAAAGACTGAATTAAACAAAGAGAGAGAGAGAGCATTTTGTGATGCACACAACTAAATACCAGGTGTAGGAAAAGGTGAAAGTTCTGCGTTCAGCTTGATGAGCTGACCACAGAGCTTTGTTTACAATTTCTGTCCTCAGTTCTCCATGGTAAATGCTTCATTCGGAAAGATTGCAATTTACACTTTTAAGCGTTAATGCCACGACCGGTTCAGAATATGTTCATACGTTCAAAGTAGTCGTTATCAGTCATTTCTTAAGTGTTTATGTCCATCCAGCTGTATTTTCACAAATGACTCCTAGATGACAGTCAAGTGATTTGAGATAGGCTGCCAGGGGACTTAAAAATGAAAGGATAGTATTAAGGGGTAAACGGGACCCTGCTGAATGTAAGGGACTCCACACATAAGGGTCTGTAGAATAGACGTAGTGGCAAAGTCGTGTGAAAACAAAAAAACTCGACTAGTGTTAAAAACTTTCTACCCTTTCCATAGCAGAGGATGGTTTTGATCCATCGACCTCTGGGTTATGGGCCCAGCACGCTTCCGCTGCAGCACTCTGCTGGTGTGTTTGGTGTCTCTTTATACCTCCACTTGATGACTGAGAGTGCATTTTTTTTTTGCCTTGTCCTCCCATTGCAGACCATCTTGCCTTTGAAAGTTGTTAGGAAACCTGTCTTGTAAATGAAATACTGCTGCATCTGTAGAGCTTTCGGTCTTTCTCTCTCTGCATCTGGTTCACATTGGCTAGATTTCTGTGATATTGTATAACCATGCCATACTGCTAAGCTGTACCAGCATCTTCTCTACAATTCCTCAGTTTTTGTCAGTCTCCTCAATAAGTCCAGTCTTTGGCAGTTGTCAGTTTTAACTGAGAAGTTGAGCAAAATTAAAGAAACTTCTCACCTGTTCAGACAAACCTACTTACGATAGGCAACAACTGAGAAAATCATTACAGAACGTTTTGAGCCAAAATATAGGAAGTCAGTGAACAAATGATTTATTCTGTATTTAGTTTCATCATTCTAGCTTGGGTGATGGTGTCCTTGATCACATAAAGCCTGTATTAAACAAAGAGAGAGCATTTTGTGATGCACAGTATTTGTCTGCCTGGGAAGACATGATCAACAAACCACGATGCTTTGCCTGAGATGGTTTGCACCTGTCACCCCTGGGATTCAGGTTACTGGCTAAAGCTCTTGCCACCCCTATAGTGCCTTTTTTAGGCAAGGTTCAAAGGATAAAACCATCACCGTAACAAATAGAAGCAGGCAAAATCTGAAGATAGTGCTACTCAATGCTAGAAGTCTAAACCTCAAAATGCACTCTCTCGAGGCACTCCTAAAAATGGAGAACATCAATATCTGTGCAGTAACTGAGACCTGGTTCAAGGCTCCAGAGAGCACCCCTGCAATACCAGGCTACAATTCTTACCACACTTTTCGGCCACAAAACCAGGACCGAAACACTAAAGGTGGAGGAGTGTCCATATTCACCAAGGATATTCACACCTCCAGGCTAGTTGCCCAACACAATGCATCTGAAATTCTCCAGGTGCAACTAACACTAGGTAAGACTGCAATCCAAATTGTAGCTTGCTACAGATCCCCAACCATGCCCCAAGATTCTCACTACACCTTTCTAAACATACTGGAAAATATACAACCAAACACCCTAATACTGGGTGATTTCAACTACCCTGCCATTAATTGGGAAAAATACTCAGGTACCAACTCCTTTTCCCAACAGTTCTTGGAATTCATAAATTCCAACGCCCTGGATCAACTAATCTATTGTTCCACCAGGGGCTCCAATATCCTAGACCTGGTCATTACCAACATGGGAGATAGATGCTCCACACCAGTGGTCACCCCCTCATTGGTCAGGTCTGACCATAAGCAAATCACCCTTGACATCCACATCCCCCCCACCCCCAAAGTAAGGAAACCTCCTTAAAAAACTTCTCCAAAGTCAACTTCAAGCTACTGAAGTCAGAACTGACAAACTTCACAACACCCACACAGACGGGATCTGGAAGTTCGACTGCAGAATCCTACACTAAGGCACTGTACGAGCACATCCACTTGTGCATGAATCGTGCCATCCCAAACAGAACCAAGATGCTCTTCTCCAAAAAAAGGAAGCCAATCTGGTGGTCCCCTGCTATAAACAAACTATACAACAGAAGGAAGAAACTGTTGCAAAAAAGAGGAAAATCCCAGGATGAAAAAAACTCCCTCACCAGCCTCAGTAAGAAGCTGAGATCCCTCATAAAATCCTCAAAAGCTAGTTATGAAAATAAAATTGCCAAAGATTCCAAAGACAACCACAAGGCATTCTATAGTTATGTCAAGAATCTAAATGGCAATGTTCAGATCTGCTCTGAGTTACAACAGAATGGTATTAAATATACTGATCCCAAGGATATTGCCAATATCCTGGAAGTTCGATTTAGTGCCAACTTCACCCCACTCTCACCCCCTAAAGGGCCCATCTCAATACCAAAAGATTGCCAAATTCTGATAATCACGGCCACACAGGTAGAAACTGCACTCTCCAAAGCTAAGAATACAGCATCCATGGGACCAGATGACATCCCAGGCTGTGTACTACATGAACTACAAAATGAACTGGCACCTCACCTAAGTGTCATGTTTAATCATAGCCTCACCTCAGGCTTCGTGCCCACTGAGCGGTGCACAGCTACAGTTATCCCACTCCACAAGGGAGGATCCACCTTGGATCCCGGGAACTACCGTCCCATCAGTCTGACAAGCCTGATTTGCAAGGGTATGGAACGCAACCTTCAAACACTAGACCCCACCCAGTTTGGGTTTGTGAAGGGCCGATCTTGGTCTCCTGAATCTAAATGACTTCTTCGAATCAGTCTCCAGAGCTGTGGACGAGGGTAAGGCAGTCCACACAGCCTATCTGGACCTCGCCAAGGCCTTTGACACCATCCCCCAATCTGGAATCTTAGATAAACTTACTAAGCTGGGCATAAATCCCTACATCACTCGATGGGTTGCTAACTGGCTTACTGACAGAACTCAGACAGTAAAAGTAGCCGACTCCAAATCCAGCTCCAGACAAGTGATAAGTGGAGTACCTCAGGGTTCAGTCCTGGGACCACTCTTGTTTGGCATCTACTTCTCTGAAGTACAGGCCAACACTAAGGGACTCTGGCTAACAAAGTTTGCAGATGACTGCAAACTGGGAGCCATTATTGAATCCCCAAATGATGTGGATATTCTACAAAAGGGCCTTACAGAAACAGATGCCTGGTGCCAGAGCCATGGGCTCAAGCTTAATGCCAAGAAATGTATAGTTATCCCCCTTTGGAAAAAAAACATGTACCCATGAATTACCACATAGGTGGCAGGACACTAAACATCGAAAGTGTGATGAGAGACTTAGGGACACAGGTGGACAGTGGTCTCACTTTCAATAACCACATTGCCACAACAGTCAGGAAATCCTTCTATGTGGCACACCTCAACACTAAGGGCTTTTCATCCAGAAAAAAAGGAGGTCATTGTCCCACTGTACTCATCCCTCATTAGACCCATTATAGAGTATAATGCCCAGTTTGGTATGTACCTCACAAGACATCTGCAACAGCTTGAAAGGCCACAGAAATACCTCACTAAAAGAATCACAGGCCTAAAGCAGATGCCATATACTGACCGTCTAAAAAAAACTCCAGCTATATTCTGTGGCATATCGTCTACTCAGAGACGATCTCTGCTTAACATACAAGGCCATGTCAAACCCTGAGCTGTTGGACATGCTCCACTTACAGAAATCCCAATCCCTCAGAGCCACATGCTCCAGGGATCTAAACCTTGTCATCACAATGAACAAAACATGCTGAAGGGATAGGTTCTTGACCAAGAGACTCCCTATACTCTGGAATTAGACTGCCCATACATATCAAGCAGAGTGCCTCTTTGGCCCTCTTCAAAAGGAACCTTGATGATTGGATGGGAGATAGGAAATTCACCCCGGGGATCATGTCAGTCGCCCTGCTAGACAGGGGCCTGGAGAAGTAAATATTGTGGGAAGAAATATCCAGGGAATTGTTATGGCTAGGCTTGCATAGGCCCTAGGGCCGATAGCTTAGTACCAACCTATGAACAAATTTGAGAGGATATCAGACCTAAATATTATTTTCGAAAAACCACTCAAATATACTTGCAGGAAGGGACCTAACATTAAAAATATATTAGAGAGGAACACACATAATAATGGGGATGGATTTTTAAATGACAGGAAAGGTACACACAAATGTGGTAATTGCAATCAGTGTTTTTACATATGGCTTGGAGACGCAATACATTTAAAATGTAGGAATACTATAGGGTATGCAAATTGTAACACTAAAGGGGTGATATATTTAGCCCTATGTACTGCATGCGATTCATTCTATGTTGGAAAAACAGAAAGAAAATTAAAACAAAGAATGTACGAACATAGATATTACATTAGGAGAATTAATAAAAACAATGCTTTGTTTAAAAATACACAAGTGTGCAATAGGGCTGAATTTTGTTTCTTTGTAATTGAAGTTATACCTACAGACCAGAGAGGTGGCCCCTGGGAAACCAGGTTAGAGTACAAGGAGCTTTACTGTCAA
Source organism: Protopterus annectens (assembly GCF_019279795.1). Taxonomy (NCBI): domain Eukaryota; kingdom Metazoa; phylum Chordata; order Ceratodontiformes; family Protopteridae; genus Protopterus; species Protopterus annectens. The sequence goes on from NC_056735.1 coordinate 1,170,429,546, forward strand.
TTAGTCTTGGAAGCCAGCAACCATCCAGGGTTGAATTATACAGTTACTCTGTTACCTTTATTAAAGCTCAGATCAGCCTGTAATAAATATTTATGAAGTAATTTTTTTTAAAGGTTATACAATTGTAAATATATTTATATTTTATATCACATTTTTACTCAACCACACATTTTAGAGTTTTAAAAACAATATTGGTTTTATTAATTTATAGGGTCAAGACTTTTTTTTACTGTTCTTTTTAGATTCATGTGTATTTTCATGTTTGTCCAGTAGATGATGCTATCACATTACATTTTATATATAAATTAATTTTATTGTAGTATTAAACTTCATTTATTAACTTATTACTTATTTATTTTACTTATATATTATATTTCATTCACTCATCCACAGTTCAGAATAAGTATGTTTTACAAAAGGTTTACATGTTACAAAGAATTTGATTTAATTTGGTAAGCTAATATTTTAATATTCATGATTTATTAACATATTGAATTCGTTATAGTATTGTATTGGTTGATTAGGTGGATAAAAAAGTTTTTAAACAAGCTTCAAGGGTTAGTACGCTCATCTGATGAAGTTTTAGGATGAAAATGTTAAAGGAGTGTGTGAACAACGTTTATGGGTTTCTGTGGTTTTCGCTAATAAAGGAACTTGTGTTGGAACTGGTTGGATCTCCGGTGCCTATTTTCCATTTATTAGTTCACTTTGGGGCACTATTACCACTTTTTTGGTTTAAACTTAGCATAACAAATGTTCGAATAATCACTGCTGCTGTAGCCTTAGCTATATCGGTAATACCTTGCCAAGGATGCAACAGTTGGCCAGCTTCCAAAGCTTCAGGGAACCTTCCACTTGACCAAATTTGTAATCAGCTGGAGCCAAGTTGACTAAAATGGCAGGTTTGGGCACCAAGCCCTTCAGAGCTTTCATGCCAACATAGAGAAGAAAGCTGAGCACCAAAAAGGACAGTGCTAAGAGCAACAAACTGCACACAATCCTGGCATAAGCAACACACCAAAAAACAAGTGGGATGGATGGAGGGAGCAGCTACTGCAGCAATGATCATTTGAACATCTACTGTTTAGTAAGTTTACTTACAAAACTATACCATGTTCATCATATGGACTACTGCTGCAGTAGCCTTAGTTATATGGGAAGAGTACCCTAGCTTACTACACTTGAGAGAGGAATGGGATGGGTCAAGGAGCCCCTGAAGACTGGTCCAAGCAAAAATTGATATAGACCTAGAGAAGGAATCAAGCTTGTAATGCATTGTGCACTTCTGTACTGAGGACCAAGTTGCTGCTTCTAGAATCCAACCCTTTCCAAAGAGACAAAGATGAAGCCAAAGCCCTGGTAGAGTGGGCCATGACCCCGGTATGGAACACTTTTGCTGTGGTGAGCAAAACAAAACGTAATAGCCTGAGACAACCATTTGGAAATACTCTTTTTTGAAACATGTTGTCTATACTTCACCTTCACAAAAAATGAAGTAATCTGAAAGATTTACTTCTGTCAAGATAGTACCGGAGTTGTTTGTGAACATCCACTGCATGGAGTAGCCTTTACTCCTCACTTTAGGTTCAGAAAACAACAGGTGGAGGTGGATAATTTGGCTTAAAGTAAACTTGGATACCACTTTAGGCTTAAAAGAAGGATTAGTTCTCAAAGAAGCCCAGTCTCTGTGGAAAATGAGATAGGACTGACTCACTATAAGAGCTTGCAGCTTCAATGCTCTTCTTGCAGACTTCAGACCAATCAGTAAAACAGTTTTTCATGTTAACAGCAGCAAGCCAGACAAGACTGGCTGGTTCAAATGGAGCAAATGTTAGCTTCTCTAACACAAATTTAAGACCTTAAGGAGGGCCACCAGTTTTCTTGGAAGTCTCTTATGCAAAACCTCTTTCAGGAGCATTTTGACATTAGAGCTGATTAAGAGAGGAGGTTAGATGGTCATACATGCAGAGATGGCCAAGAAATGAACCTTGATGGAGGAATAAGAAGGGACCTGTGACAGTAACTCTCACAAATGTTACAAAACCCGAGAAACATTAGCCCTGGTTATGGTTCTGTTGTTGGCACCAATTAAAAAATGTTTTCCATTTTATAATGTATCCTAGTAGCAGGCTTTCTTGACTCCATTAGTGCCTACTGCATGTCCTCAGTAAATAGATGTCTAAAGGGAATCAACACTCTATCATCCAGGCAGTCCGATGAAGTTGAATGGAATCAGGGTATATCAAACACCTCTGATCTTGTGTGAGAAGATCCATTCTTTGAGGAACCTTGTAGTAATTGCCTCTGGTCATTTCCAAAAGAAGGGAGAACCACTGTTGCCTGGGCCAGAAGGGAGTCACAACAATGACCCCGGGGTGGTACTCCTGAATTTTCAGAAGTACCTTGCAGATCAGTGTAAAGTGTGGAAAAGCATACAATGGCATTCAAGTCCAAGGAAAGGAAAATACATCCTTCTTCCAGGCCTTCCTGCATAGAGTCCTGAAACAGAATCTTGCCAGTCGATTGTTTAGAGAGGAGGCAAGTGGGTCTACTTCAGAAACTCCCCCACAGCTGTATCAAATCTTGAAAGCACCCCCCGATCCAGTTTCCATTAGTGGGGGTCTGCCCTTGACTTGCAAGGCTTGTCTGCACCACAATTTTGCTCTGATGGAATGTAGTAAGAGTGAGATCATGCTATGAAGCTATATCCCAAGCTAACATGGCTAGTCAGAGGAGGAGGTACGACCTGGTATTCCTCCACATGACTGTAACATTGTAACAACTTGAAGAGGTCCAGAGAACAAGAGATGATGGAGAGTGCCTTGATTACAGCAAGAATCTCTTTCACATTTATATGCATGCATCTGTCCTTTATCCCTCCTGAAACTGCTTCCCAATTAAAGTCTGAGATGTCTGTAGTGAAGGACTGCTTTGGAGAAAGAAAGGAAAATTGATGTTTCCACAAAGAGATTTCTCTTCTGACAACCCTAGTGCTGAGATTTGAAAAGTCAAAGGATGTTGGTGCTGGGACCACAGATACTTCTGATACCATTGTATCTTTCTCATGTGGAGTATTGCCAGGAGTATCATCGATACCATGAGCAAGAAAAACCTGAGGTATTCCCTTGCAGTGACTAAGTCTGAAAAAAAGAAAAAAAAACATAGAAATAGATAAAGATCTATTGTTTCCTGTGGAAGGAAAGCTCTTTGAACTAAGGTACCTAGCTGATAACCCAGGATCGCAATCCTCTGTGAAGGAGTTAAAAAAAAAAAAAAAACTTCTAAATATTCTCTTGGAATGTGAGCTTGTGGAAGAGATCGCTCACCCAACTTGAGAAATTCCTGACATTTTAAAAAAGACTCTCAAAGATTAGCAAGTCATCTTAATCTGGAAAATGTGGATACCCTGTCACCTGCAAAGAGCTATAACTGGAAATAGATACTGTGAACACTCTTCATGTAGTGGATAGTCGAGACACTAAGGCAGAGAACTGATAATGTAATCCAGATACACAACCTTAAGAAATGCCTGAAGTCTGGATGAATAGAGATATGATGAGAAGCATCTTTCAAATCTAGTGTTACGAGGAAACAAACGAGGAAGAAGAGGGAACAAACTTGTGAAGTGACAGCATTTTGAACTTAGGCAGCATCACAAACAGGTTTAGGAAAGAAAGATCCAGAAATTGTCTCCAAACATTTTCTTTCTCTGACACTAAAAACATCCTTGGGAAAAAAAAAACCTTTTCAACCTTTGGAGGAGGAACTAGTTACATCAGTCCCCATGGCTGAAGGAGGTTGAGGGATAGAGGAGTCTGGTCTGGTGATTGAGAAATGACCCCCTAGAAAGGCGGGATTTCCATCTACTGCCATCTGTAAACTTACTATACTCACAGACGGTCAAAAACTGGAACACCCTACCAACACCCATTCGACTTCAACATAATCTTTACCACTTTATAAATGCTCTTCATAACTACTTCCTCATTAACAGGACATGTAATTCCATGATTTCCTCATCTGCCATTACTTACTATGTCCAATGAACCTGGAAAGTTAATCTCTTCTTACTGCTAGTAACAACATCCCATTCATCCACCTGCCCTGCTCTTTTCTTCTCTGTTACACTATACCACCCTAACAGACCTTTTCACTCTGAAAATCAAATACTCTTGGAAGTAGAAAACCCTAACCTCTCCACTGGTCAAATGCTTCACTCCTTTTCCACTGCAAGACTATGGAACCCTCGTCCACCTTCATTTAGATCCACTAGCTCTGCATCTCTTTTCTTGCTCTTGTGCTTGTTCCTATCTTTCTCCTACTACTACTCCCCTTGTTCCTTACCTCCATCCTATATTAGCTCCTAAAACCACACCTTTATCCCTGAATGATAATCTATTTCTGTATCTATGTATACATGTACTGTCAGTTGATTTATGCACAATCTGCAATGTCTTCTTACTTTGTTTAAAACTTAGTTTGTTGTTTAACATTTGTTGTACTTGCCAATTAAGTTTTATCAAATGTATGTATTGTATAAATCATTATGGAAAATTTCTCCCCGGGCCTACACTGAAAATGGGTACTTTCTGCCTAGTGGACCTTCCTGGTAAACAAATACAAATAAATCAACGTGATGAATGATCATCAGAACCAATCTGCCTGAAATTATCTGTTGCCAAAAGAAAGTGGAGATTCAGACTTTCTGAAGGGGAAAAGGGACTGCCAGGGTGGAAGGGGTATGCAAGGTCCCTTAAACAGTCATTCGGACTTATTAGAGGTTTTGTGGGGTTCCTGAATTAATTTTAGAACCCCCTGTCATTTGTTGCGTTACGGAATCCCTTCGAAAATTTGGCAAAGGAGGACTGAAAAATCTTAGAAATTCCCTATATCAACTTAGCCTTTCGTCCCGCTTTTTGATCACCTCTGCAGCAGAAGAGTCAGAAACTGAATCTCTGTACAAAGGAAAATTTAAAATCCCAGTTTTCACATCATCTGGGAGATTCCGAGGAACACATTGAGGCAAACATCCTCAATTCATTACCAGTGACCATACACCTGGAAGAAGTACCAAGTAAGTCATTCACTCAATGTAAACAAGGAGTGACCTGTAAAACGGAAATAATGTCAATTTAGAGGTGATTTATGCAACCTATTAACAGGGCCATGGGAAAACTGTATCCTTAATATTCATGCATTTTCCATCCTGCTTCCCATATAAAACAGACAATTTTTTATATATAGTTCACAACATTAAATTTTTGAATAAAAATGCTGAAACTATTTATGTATTTAAACAAGTCTGACAAAGGCTAGCAATAAGTTATAAAAAAAATGTAGTATATACCAAGTACTGCCAGGGTAAGTAATTTTCAAGTGATTTATTCTACGCTTAGTAAATAGGCACTATAGGGGTGGATGATGTTTTGGCCAATATCCAAAAGTCTAGCAGTGATAGGTGAAGACCATCCCTGGCAAAGCACCATGTCCTCCCACGTTGGCAAGTATTGGACCTCTTTGGAATGTCAACAGTGATCCTGAGTAGTTTGGAATGACTAATTTGTTGAATTTGAGTATTGTTTTGGGAAGTAATAGTCAGGTCTGGCTTAGTATTACTGTACAATCTGGGAGTGAAGAGGAATAATTTGGTTTTCTTGTGATTTAACAGAAGTAGGGAGTTATACAGCCAAATGTCAATGGAGGAAAATGATTCTTAAGTTGTTGTTTGCAAGAAGATGCTTTTCTGCTGTAAAGGGGAGCATTGAGCATCTACATATTATGCCAGCATGGCATAATTAGAGGTTGTCTGAATGTCATTTATGAAGATGTTCCAAAGTAAAGACATTAAGATCGATACCTGGGGTACCCCTACTGTAACTGCAAGAGAGGACAGTCTGGACTCCACATAACACCTTGCTGCCTGTTTGAAAGACAGCAATTGAACTACACTAGCACCAAGTCTGAGAGTCCTGAGTTTTAGTTTGAAGTAAGTTGTGTGAGTGTTTACTGCTTTTGAGATATCTAACACTAGAGCAGAGACTATTTTGCCACTGTTTCTACTGAGTTTGACAGCATTTATAAAGTCCAGAAATGCTGTTGCAGTACTATGACTAAGTCTGAAGCCATGCGGTGTACTGGAGATAACTTCATTGTCTAAGATATAGTCCAGAAACTGGATATGAACACATTTCTTAAGCATTTCTGATGAGCATGGAAGGATGGCATTTGGGTAATAGTTAAGATACTTTTTTCCGAGTTACCTCTTAAGTAGTAAGATGTAGGGTCTTTTACAAATGGCTGGAATGCATTGTTTCTGGACTGACCTGTTTAGCTGAATGGAAATTAGGCTATGCCCTCTGCAAAAATGTTAAGGTATTCTGCTGAAAGATAGTCTGCAGCCTGAGATGCAAGTTTTAGTTTTTGGAGCAGTTTTCTGACTATGCCTGTGGGGATTGATTTTAGGGTGAAAGTGGCACTGGGGGAGTAGGATACATGTTCTTCGTCAGACTGGTGGTAGCGTAGTTATTAATGAGGTTAGTGATAAAGTGAGAATTAAAGCTGGCAATAGTTTTAGGGTAGAAAGTTGGCTGACTGGTCCTGTTTAGGTGATACAATTTACTCACTGATTGGCAGAACTATTTTGGATCGTCTGAGCCTGCATTTTTTAGCTTAAGGAAGTAATATTTCTTGTCTTCAAATAGCTTCTTTTTAGTGTGATTTCAAAACTGTTATACGAGTTTGGTGGTTCTACAGTGTTTTATGTTTTAACTATGTTGTCCAGGCTCGCCCTCAATTTCTCAATTCTTTGGCTGAATGTTTATACCACGAGCCAGGGTTTACTTTCAGTCACTTTTTTCTTACAGGAACTATTTTGTTTTGAATGCTAAAAATGTTTAAATAGCATACTTAAAATAATAAGATGTAAAGGCTTAAATGGGATGAACTAAAACTCCCTCCGGAACAAAGTGGACTCAGTATACTAAATCCATGAGAATACATTAGGATTACATTATCTGGCTCAAGCTGCAGCCTCTATACCTAATTTGAAACTTCTACTGAAAAAACAAGAGGGAACAGGACCACTGAAAGCACCAGTGGGTCTATGGTGGATCTTACTACATCATTAAAATGGCCAATATGCTCAAATCTATATTCAGCTAGGCACTATGAATTTTTAAAAATAAATTTTGCAGGGAATGAAAATTGTTCCAGTTACTCAAAGGCTATTCACAGGGAAGAAGCAAAACATCTCACTCAAAAAATGTAGTCCAGAGATGAGGGGATAAAAAACCTTAAACTTGAGTTCTGGGAGGAAATGCTAAGAGGCAACAAGGTCCTAGACTGGTCAAAAGTTTAAAAAAAAAAAAAAAAAAAAAAAAGTGTGTTTCACGGTAGGAGATTATATGGCATTTATGGGCCTGTCAAAAGAAGCCAAAGAAGAAAATTAAAGCAGCAGGGCTACCCCCAAGGTAAATCAAAAGTGCTATTTCATATGGGAAGCAATGGCAACTTCAACAATATGGAGGGGATTTCTAAGCAGGGCATATACTGCATCTTTCAGAACAGATACAAAGGTTGAATGAAGACACCAAGATGAGTTGGAATAGACTGTTAACTGTCTCAAGGCCTGGGCCAAAGTATGTTTAGTTCAGAAATATGTAACCAAGACCATTAAAGTTTGGATATCTGCAAGCAAGTACCTTCACAGGTACATTTATAACCCCAGCTACACAACTGAAAGTTTTCCCACACATGCGGGGTCCATGTTCAAGGGATTTACACTTTGATAAATCTATAAAATGATGCTTCTTCATGGAGATAAGGACTCCTACAGCCCCTGCTAATTATGTATACCAACTCCAAGATCGCACTACAGTGGGGAAAAGGACAAATTCCCTCATCCCCACTGTACCACAACCTCAGTACAAACACTTCATTATTTCAGAATGTATATAATATGGTATCAACCACATGCAAATCAATGTTCTGAAACATTAATAACATGAAGGGGACCCATGTGTGAGATATCCTGAGAACTATTACCCGAGGATTGTGGGGGAACTGACTACTTATACACATGGTCTACAGGCTCTGATTAATAAAATAATGGACTGGGAGGTGATATTAACAAGAGACATGAAGCTTTTAAGTTTTATTAGGTTACACTTTCCCACTATATTAAGTCCTTATTAGTCCTGTTGCTCTTGGTAGCCAAAATGGGATTACCTGGAATATGGAAATCCAGTGAAAAATCTTCCATAGAAACAGTGCGATCAATTATGAATAAGATGACAGCCATGGAACTAAAAGGTGGTGATACTACACTAGGGAAATGATGCAAGTTCTGTATCACCCAACTAGGTCTGAATGGTTTAGAAAATTAGTAATCAGATTCTACAACTATAAGATTACCCCCCTCGACTGCAAGTCAAATGGCTCAAATTATCCCATGGAATTTTTCAGTTTTATCACCATCTGACTGTAAACAGTTTGTTGTTATGCTCTTATTAAGTTTATATTTCAAATGTCCAAAGACATGCATTAGGAGCGTTTCTCCCCAGGCTTCTGCTGAAAACAGGCCCTGTCTTAGTTAGACTTTCCCAATCAACAAATGTTAAATAAATAAAATGTTTTAATTTTTAATTGGTTTTATGTCTTTTGTTATGAATAACATACAAATACTGCAATAATTAACTACTCTTATTTTCTAACATTTAAGCACCTTGAACAAGGATCTGTCCATGTTAGGTTAAATACGTTTTTTAATACTTGTGGACAATCATATACAACTTTTACACTAATGATTGGTACTTGATGAAAGCAAATGGTCGCACCTGATAAATGCACTCAATTGATTACAAAGAACATTCACTGCTATATTTAAAATAAGATATCTTGTTCAAAGTGTACAAGGGCTTTTGTTATGCCACCATATGCAGTAGAACTGCATTCTTGGAACTCTAAGCTAATAAACACTGGTTGGTCATCACTGGGAGGGTGTTATTCACAATACACATGGCTTGTTTAAACTGCTGACACACTAGTCTTTAGTGAATACTTTTTTGATGGTTTAAAAAAATAATGTTCTCTGGCACCCCTCAAAGGCTAAGCAAACTACCTCTTCTTTCCACACCACGAACATACAACATTCAACCTAATGAACACGTCACCTCTTTCAAATACCTAGGAGATAACCTCTAAACATAATGTAAACATAAACATTGCCACACACAGCAACTTTTGGAGATGCCATTAAATCTTTCAATTCCTTACTCAAAAAGAAAAGAATATGCAATAGGCAAAAAACGTTATTCAACCCCAAAGAGAATATGGTCTGCTATTACTGGTCTATTCCCCCAATAAAAATCTCAAAGAACTAAATTGGGAGTACTTATACTTATTGCTAGAAGAGTCCGAACAGTGATAGGAGAGAGAGAGAAAGATGATAATGGCAAATTTGGGATAAGGGGTTACTGGCAAGGGATGAGGACTACACATATTTATTTTCCACCTAAAACTGCTATTATGGAGCTTAAAAAAATTTGAGAGAAATAATCACATTTCAGCGGGGGAATATTACTTATAGGTTGGGACCAGAATTTGATTTCCAACAAAGAGGCTGTATCTGTGGGGCCTAACAAGGGAAAATAAAAGAGAGGGTAGATTTATGAAGAAGTGTATGAACACATTTGGTATGGAAAATGTGTACTTAGTAGCAGGAACTTAGACACTTTACATATTATTCCCCAAGGTGCAATAACTGGGCTACACAAGACAAAGTACAGTTGTGTACACTTACCACAAATGCAGATGTTCAAGTGTATTCACTGTTGCAGTCATCACACTTTGGTGATCTGCCTGCAGGTAGCCCTCAGTCAGCCTGAATACCAAAGACTTAGTATTTCTGCGTCGGTTGCGGTCACTCTAGGACTGACGTCAGGGGTATAAAAACAGGCAGCCGACGCCATTACATCAGTTTTTCTTGCCCCAAATGTCAGGAGTCCCCCAAATAGGGAGCTAAGCTATGGTGGGAAAAACACCACCAGTAAAAAGTAAATACCAATACCCCTGTAAGGGGTGAGTAACAGACAGAGGGGAGAGAGAGAGACAAGGGGGCTGGAGGGAGGGAAACCAGGACTGCAACAGTGAATACACTCACAACTGTACTATGTTCTTCGTGTTTCACTGATGCAGTCATCGCACTTGGGTTGATTCCCAAAGCTGAAGAAAGGACGGAGGTAGTCAAGAAGAGTTGGGGCTGGCTAGTATGCCCTGCAAGACTGCTGTTGCAAAACCCGCCCTGGATTTGGAAAAGATAGGCAGGTGGTAATGCTTGGTGAAGGTGTGTACAGAACTCCAGGTAGCAGCTTCTAGAATGTCCCTAGTAGGGACTCTCCTGAGGAATGCTGTAGAGGTAGAAGTTGCCCTAGTGGAATGTGTTCTGACCCCCTGAGGAGTTGTTTTCCCATGGTGCTTGTAGCAGAAATGGATACACTGTGCTATCCATTTGGAAATTGTTTTGAAAAGACCTTGCCCTCTTCCCCTGGTGCAAACTAGTAACAATCAAATTTCCTGAAGGGTTTAGTCCTATCAAAGCAGAATCTGTGCTGTCTGTACACGTCCAAGGAGTGCAGGATCCTTTCCCCTTTATTTTGAGGATTAGGGAAGAAGGTTGGCAAATGGTCAGATTGGTTGAGAGCCATACTGGACACCACTTTAGGCATAAAGGAAGGGTTAGTCCTGAGGGAAACCCCGTCAGCATGGAAAATAATGAAGGGTTCCACAGCCATAAGCGCTTGCAGCTCAGACACTCTTCTAGCTGAAGTGATGGCCAGAAGCAAGGCTGTTTTCCAAGAGAGGAATTTTAACTCTGTTTGATGACAGGATGAGAGAAGAGAGGTGGCTCAGTGTTGTAATGAGCAGAGATGGCAGAGGCATGGATCTTAATGGAGAAGGATAGGCCTCTGTGGAGTAGATCTGCTAGGTAATCCACGATTAGAGGTAAGGCAGTGCTGTGTCCTCTCCTTTAGACTGAGTCCAGGAACAATACCTTTTCCACTTATCAGCATAGGATTTCCTTGTACTGGGTCTTCTGGCTTCAAGGATGACATCCAGCACCTGCTTGCTTAGGCTGGTCACTGGGGGGAGAATTCAAGGAATAAGCCAGGCTGCAAGATTCATGGTTTGCAGTTCTGGATGCAAGATCTGTTCCCCCCTGCTGAATGAGGAGGGTTGGGATCTGGGGTAAGTGCCAGGATGGCACCGGTGACAGGCTGCGCAGTAGTGGGTACCAGTGCTGGCATGGCCAGTCCGGGGCAATCAGGATTGCCCTTGGTCTGCCCTGTCTTATCTTGAGTAAAATTCTTGAGCGAAAAGGCAGAGGGGGGAATGCATAGAGTGAGAGGTTTTCCCACTGGAAGGATAGGGCATCCACTTTCCAGGCCCTGCTATGAGGTGTCCTAGTGCAGAATTTGCTGAGCTGGTAATTAGAAGGCTGAAGGTGCTGGGGTCTAATTACCACTTGTGTGGGTCTAGGAGGTTTCTGCTTAAGTCGACTGCCAGAGAGTTTTGTTTACCTGGCAGGAATTGAGCTTGCAGATGAATATGCATGTCCAAGGCCGTGTTCCACAGGGCCAAGGCTAGCCTGCAGAGTGGGTAAGAGTGGTTCCCCCCTGCTCGTTGATGTACCACTTAACTGTGGTGTTGCCTGCTTTTATTAGCAGGGGTCCTGGTGAGAGTAGGGACCTGAAAGCTGTCAGAGCGTGCTGAACAGCTAGCATCTCTTTTTGGTTGATGTGCACATAAATTTGACTTGGGCTCCAGTGGCCCTGAATGCACTTGTCGTCCAGGTGTGCCCCCCAGGCATAGTCTGATGCATTTGTGGTTAGGGTCTGGGCAGCATGGGGTTGAGTAAAGGGAAGTCCCTTGTTGTGGTTGCATGCTGCTGCCCACCAAAGAAACTGTCCTTAGACAAGGTATGACAGGTATGACTGTTTCCAGGTCATGAGAATGTTGGCACCAAAGACTTTAAGTACCATGGAAATTTCCTCATCTGCAGTCTGGCATATGGAATTAGTAGGATGCAAGAGACCATGACGCCTAGGGCCTGCAGGATTTTCCTTGCAGATAGCTGGGTTCTGGTGGCCATTTGAGTAAAGTAGCCTGTCATATAGGCTTGTTTTTCTGGAGTAAGGAATGCCATCTGGGATGCTGTATCCAAGCCTGCTCCCAGGAATACAATCTTTTGACTGGAGACTAGTTTTGATTTCTTTTCTTTGATAGTGCACCTCAGGGAGGTTAGAAGGTTCTTTACAAATGTCAGGTGCTGCAACAGCTGTTCCTGTCTGCCTGAATCAGGCAATCGGCCAAGTACAGATAAATTTGAACTTTTCTCTACCTGCAATAGGCAATAGCTGGAGCCAGGCATTTTGTGAATACTCTGGAAGCAGTGGATAAGCCCAAAGGAAAGTGCAGAGAACTGATAATGCATAGATCCTGCCCTGAAACGTAGGTATTTCCTGCATGAGTCTCTCACAGGGATGTGCAGATAGGCTTCTTTTAGGTCTAGGGTAGCTAACCTGGCATCTCTGGACATCATAGGAAGAAGCTGCTGAAAGGTGAGCATTTTGAAATTTGGTACCACCAGAAAGGTGTTTAGAATGGAAAGATCTAGGATTGGGCGCCAAGTGCCCTCTTTTCTGGGTACCAGGAAAAGTCTGGAATGGAACCCTTGACCTATCTGTTCTGCAGGAACAGGTTGAACTGCCCTTATGGAGAGCAGGGACTGAACTTGGTTTTGTGCCTCTGCCCACTGGTTTGGAGGAAGGTCTGGGAACCCTTTTGGAGTTGGCAGTGAGTGGAAGTAAAATTTGTACCCCTGGGATAACATGTTGAGGACCCATTGGTCTTTGGTGATGGAGGTCCAGTTTTCTGCATGATGGGCAAATATTCCTCCTAGGGGCACAAGCAGTTGGGTAGAGGTGAAGAGTGGAGTTGAGAAGTCATTGTGAATTCTTTCTGTAAGGGGGTGGCTTAGCACTCCCTGTTTTTGAAGTGCAGGTACTCCATTGCTAAGATCTCTGCATACCCTGAGACTGTAGTCTGGGGAGTCTGTTTCCCCTGGGTCTAGTTTGAGATGGCCTTGAGGGGGTTGGAAAGGACCAATGTTTCGAGGGGCAATGTCTACTGAATCTAAGAGACTGCACTTGCAAGAAATCTTTGATGGTCTACATAGATTTAGCTTTTTCTTCCATCTTGTTTAGAACCTCTTCTGCTTTGGTGCTAAACAGATTGTCCTTGTTCAAAGGGCCGTCTAGTAATTTTGATTTGACATGGTCTGGCAAGGTCTGCTCCTTAGGCCACGCATGCCTACTCAGTACAGAACCAGTGACTCCTGCCCTGCAAGATGCTTCTAGGGTGTCAAAGCCACAGTACAAAGTATGCTTGCTGACTTGGCTTGCAGAATACATAAGCTATAAGTTATATTTTATATAGAATACATAAGCTCTTGTAATTCTTTATTTTCTGCACAGTCTGTAAAGGTATCTAATTTTTGCTTAATAAGTTCCATAATAAGTTTCTGGTATTTCAGCATGTGAAACTGGCAATTCAATGCCCTAATGGCGAGAGTTGCAGAGGTGTATACTTCTTTACCCAGTCTGTCTAAACTCTGGAATCCCTGTCCGAAGGGGAGGTATTCTTAGCTGTAGTTGCTTTTATACCTTTAGGCCCCTGGGAAATTACCTCTGGGGTCAGCAGTAGGATTTTTGAAAAGATATTTGCGAGAGTCAGGGAACTCTGTAATACCTGTCTGGTTTCCTTGGAGCAGGGGGTAAAGTATCAGGAGTTAGACTGGATTCCATAAAATCATCATCCACAACATCCAGAACTGGAGGTATTGCTAAAGATCCATGCTGTGACAAATCTAGAAATTCTCAGTCTCTTTTTGGACTGAGGACAGTCTTGGCATTCCCAGTGGAAATGCTCTCTTAAAGTATGTAGAGTTTCACCAAAAGAAAAATCCTCTAGAGGTGAAGCAGAGGGAATGGATTCCTCTGCATCTGAAACATCATAAGCAGATAAAGGCATGTCTTCACATTCAGAAACCTCAGAGTCGGACTCTTGGTCTGTTAAAGCTGCTGGGGACAGGTCTCTTTCTCTTAGCAGGGAAAGGCTGGCTTCCCCTAATCAGCATAATCAGGTCTTCTGCCATTTTAAGCATTTGATGTTGTGGCAAGGAAGCAGGTGCTTGAGTCGTCAGTTTTTTAGGTGTAGCTCGTACTCTTGGCCTTAGAAACTCAGTAGTTTTAGACAGAACTGAAGACATGAAAGAAGTCGTCGGTTTATGTCGAATATCGCTAGTGCGAAGAACTTCCTCGGAAGCTGGTGCATGCACAGCAGTTCAGGACCCTTCCAATGTAGAGTCATCTGCAGTTTCCGTAGTCAAAGAACAGTCTCGTGGCATACCGGACTCCGAACAGGTCTCAGTAGCGGCCTGCGAATCCAATGAAGTGGGCATAAGGGGCTGTGAATGTGCCTCACTGAGCACCAGTGAACTAGCATCTAGCTTAACGGAAGCATCGTCGGCAGTTTTGGACCTGTGCAGTCTGTCTCTGTCTTTATCCTTATATTTTTTCAGAAGATCAGTAGTAGGATGGCTTACCGAAGCAATTTCAGAATACAAAGATAGAGAGCGAAAGTATTTAGTGACAAGAAGGGCCCAATGATGAATAGTTTGGGCACTGAACAAAGCACAAAACCGACAGCGAGGTATGTCGTGGTCTGGGCCTAAACAGGTGACGCAGTAACAATGGAAATCTCAGTGTAGTATTTGCCTTCCACAGGCGAGACAATTGTTAACTTTTTCTGACATCGGTTAGAGCAAGAAAAAAGGATCCCCAACAGGGTACTTAGCTTTAGAAGACTTCAGGATGATTCAATTCGGAAATGAAAACTCAGGTAGCGGCCAGCTGGCACTCGTGCGAACTGCTTCTGCTTCGGGCTCTTTGGCAAGAAAGACTGATGTAATGGCAACGGCTGCCTGTTTTTATACCCCTGATGTCGGTCCTGGAACGACAGCAACAGACGCAAAAATACTAAGTCTCTGTTGTTTGGGCTGACTGAGGGCTACCTGCAGGCAGATAACCCAAGTGTGATGACTGCAAAAGGGAAACACGAAGAACACATTATATTTTACAGGAGCATGTGCATTTGACAACTTGCACACATCCAACAATTTTAGATCATGTGACAATAATTACTAATATAAAAATGTAATGTAATGAAGTAAAGATGAGACACTGGTGCTTTCCCAGCTACCTGTTAAAAAGAGATTAATTTAAGGAATGGACAGTTAAAATTAGTCAGGAGCTAAGAAAGTACTCCAGAAGATATACCTAGTGAGTGGGGCAAAATAAAAGTAGACTTAAAAACTTGGGTAGAAATAAAAGAGGGAGATAGATGATTAAGTAGTAACAAGAACTACTTACGGGTGGACAAAGTTTAAAGTATTTCAGACCAAGGGGAATCTCCCAAGAACAAGAGGAGGTGCAACTGTAGAGAGCTAGAGACAAAAAAGGGAGTACCTGTACAATATGTATGCATTTAGCAAGACTGCGGTTAAGCAAAGTACAGTTGTGTACACTTACCATAAATGTAGATGTTCGAGTGTATTCACTGTTGCAGTCATTACATTTGGGTTATCCTGCTGGCAGGTTGTCCTCAGTTGGCCTGAATTCCAAAGTCTTGGGTCCTGCATCGGTTGCTGCCGCCTCTTCCCTGACGTCAGGTCGTCAGGGGCATAAAAGATGCAGCAGACACCATTTTATTCAATTTTTCTTGCCCCAGATGTCAGGTGCTCCCAAAAGGGTAGGCTAAATTTATGTAAATAAAACATACATGCACCATAAATAAGCTTTACCTTCATCTATAAGCAAATACACCACCTAGGTTGTATAGATTAGACAAGTAAAGATAAGTTCCAGCAAAAATAAGGGGGTGTGGCGGGTGGGTAACCTGGACTGGTCATTACATTTGGGTTGAGTCCCAAAGCTCTGGTTGGAGGGCTGGAGCTAAATAGCATTAGGAGCGGCTATGAGGCCCTGCAGAACTGCAGTGGCAAAGCCTGCCCTGGATTTAGAGTAAAGAGGCAGACTGTAATGTTTTGTAAAGGTATGCACTGAACTCCAAGTGGCAGCCTCTAAAATGTCTTTGGTTGGTACTCCGCTGAGAAATGCTGCAGAAGTGGCTGCAGCTCTGGTTGAATGTGGCCTAATGCCCTTAGGCACTGGCTTGCCATGTTGCGAGTAGCAGAAACGAATGCAGTGACCTATCCACTTTGAAATAGTCTGCTTGGAGATGGCCTTTCCTTGTGATGCTGTGGCATATGCCACAAGTAATTGTTCTGTCTTCCTGAAAACTTTAGTTTTGTCCAAGTAGAATCTAAGTTGTCTGTGTACATCCAAAGAACGCAGAATTTTCTCCCCCTTGTTCTGTGGATTTGGATAAAAGGTTGGCAAATGAATAGTTTGGTTAAGGGCTACACTGGATACCACCTTAGGCATAAATGTAGGGTTTGTTCTCAGAGAGACCTTGTCTGGATAAAAATGATAAAGGGTCCCACGTCCATGAGAGCCTGTAGCTCTGAAACTCGTCTTGCAGAAGTTATTGCTAGGAACAGAGCTGTTTTCCAAGATAAGAATTTTATATCTGCAGTAGCAGCTGGCTCAAAAGGAGGTAAGGTGAGTTTTTCCAAGACATAATTGAGGTCCCATGCAGGTATTGGCTTTCTCCTTGGAGGCCTTAAGTTTTTGGCTCCTCTGAGGTACTGCCTTAATAAAGGATGAGAAAAGAGTGGTGGCTCTGTATTGTAGTGAGCTGAAATGGCAGAGGCATGGATTTTAATTGATGAGAAAGATGGGCCTTTGTCCAGCATCTCAGTTAAGTATTGCAAAATCTGAGGAATATTTGGGACAGCTGTATCAGTTCCTTGAGCTTGGTTCCAAGCGCAAAATCTCTTCCATTTCCCAGCATAGGATTTTCTAGTACTAGGCCTTCTGGCTTCTAAAATGACATCCATCACAGCTTTACTGAGAGGTGTGGTTTGTATGGCTACATTATCTGCCATGTTGCCAGGTTTAGGGTCCTGAGTTGGCTGTGCAGAATCTGATTGTTTTGCTGGGACAGTAGATGAGATATTTGAGGTAAGGTCCAGGCTGGGCATTGGGACAAGTTCCTTAAGATCGGATACCAGTACTGGCGTGGCCAGTCTGGGGCAATCAGAATCATTTTTGGGTTCTCCTGCCTGACCTTTAGTAGTACCTTGGGGAGGAGAGGTAGTGGAGGAAAGGCATACACTGGTAGGTTTGTCCAGTTGAAAGACAAGGCATCCACTTTCCAAGCTTGTCTGTGATAAGTCCTTGTGCAGAATCTTTTTAGTTGATTGTTTTGAGGGGAGGCAAATAGATCTATGTCTGGGCGTCCCCATTTCTTTGTTATCATGCTGAAGACTTGTGGATCCAGGTGCCACTTGTGGGGATCCATGAGGTTTCTGCATAGTTCATCTGCCAGAGAGTGTTTTCTTTTCCTGGCAGGAATTGTGCCTGTAGATGAACTTGATAAGTCAATGCTGTGTCCCATAAAGCCATGGCTTGTCTGCACAGGGGATAAGAATGAGTGTCCCCCCTGCTTGTTTATGTACCACATGACCGTGGTGTTGTCTGCATCAGTAGTTGTCCCGGATGAAGTAGGTCCTTGAAGGCTGTCAGGGAATTTTGAACAGCTAGCATCTCTTTTTGATTGATATGTAGATGCTTTTGGTTTGTGGACCAGGTGCCCTGAATGCCTCTTCCTGCCATGTGTGCCCCCCAGGCATAATCTGATGCAGCCGTTGTTAGGCTCTGCCTGGCTGGGGGTAGTGAGAATGGCTGTCCCTTGTTTTGGTGACAAGCCTTTGCCCACCATCGAAACTCCTGTTGCAGGCAGGGAATTAGAGTAATCATTGTTTCCAGACTGTGGCAATGTTGCGTCCAAACACTTTTTAGGTACCATTGAATTTTCCTCATATTCAGTCTTGCATATGGAATAAGTAAGATGCAGGATGCTATGAAGCCCAAAGCTTGCAGAATTTTTCTTGAAGATAACTGGGTCTTTGTTGCCATTTCCTTGAAATAGGTAGTCAGTTGCCTTTGTTTGTCTGGAATGAGATGGGCAGTTGTATTTAAGCTTGCACCCAGGAATATTACCTCTTGAGAGGGCACTAGTTTTGATTTCTTTTTGTTGACTGTGTACCCTAGGCATGTTAAAAGTCTTATCACAAATGTCAAATGCTGTAGTAGAATGTCCTTGTTCTCTGCTTGTATGAGGCAGTCGTCCAAGTAAGGATATATTTGCATTCCTCTTTGTCTGCAGAATGCAATTACTAGTGCCAGGCACTTTGTGAAGACCCTGGGCGCAGTAGATAAGCCAAAGGGCAATGCAGAGAATTGGTAATGCTTTGAGCCAGCCTGGAATCTTCTGCATGTTTGTCTGATAGGGACATGCAGGTATGCCTCTTTTAGGTCTAAAGTCACGAGCCAAGCCTTGCTGCCCAGCATGGAAAGAAGCTGCTGTAAGGTCAGCATCTTGAATTTTGGTATATTCAGGAAAGTGTTTAGAATAGATAGGTCCAGTATTGGTCTCCATGCTTGGTCCTTTCTCAGTACCAAGAACAGTCTTGAGTAAAATCCTTGTCCCTGCTCTTGCTGAGGCACTTGTTGAATAGCCCTCATGTCCATGAGAGCTGTGACTTGCTTTTGAGCCTCTGCCCATTGATTTTTTGGCAGGTCTGGCCAACTGTTTGCCCTTGGTAGGGTATGGAAATGAAACTTGTAGCCTTAAGACACTATGTCTAGAACTCATTTGTCCTGGGTTATAATGTGCCAATTTTGAGAAAAAAGTGCTAGTTTTTCTCCTAAGGGTGCTGCCAGAAGATAAGTGTTTGGTGCAGGCAGGGGGAAGTAATTGGGACTGTTTCCTGTATGATTGTGATTTGTCCTCTTCCACCTTTGGAGGTAGAGGCACTCCACTGCTTAGACCTGTAGGATCCTTGCGGCTGTTATCTGCCTCTAGGGCGTCTGGCTCTGCCCCTTTGAGGTCTGTCTGAGACTGGAAAGGACCAATTCTTTGTAGGCCAGTGTCTGCTAAATCTAGGTGGCTGTACCTGTAAGAAATCCTTGACCGTTTACATAGATTTAGCTTTGTCTTCCATTTTCTTTAATACCTCTTCTGCCTTAACACCAAACAATGTATCATGTTGTAAAGGAGCATCTAATAATTTTGCTTTAACATGGTCAGGCAGATTTTGTTCTTTCAACCAAGCATGCCTCCTAATGACAGAACCCATAACAGCGGCCCTGCAGGAGGCCTCCAGAGAATCAAAACCACATTGCAAAGTATGCTTTCCAACTTGTTCAGCTGCATGCAATAAATCTTGTATTTCTTCGTTTGCACATTCAGAATTTGCCATCATTTTCTGTTTAAGCAGTGTCATGATATATTGCTGATATTTGAGCATATGAAACTGGCAATTTAAGGCCCTTATAGCCAAAGTAGCAGATGTGTAAATCTTTTTTCCCCCATCTATCCAGAGCCCTAGAATCCCTATCAGAGGGGGTAGGGTTTCTTGCAGTAGAAGCCTTGACCCCTTTTGGACCCTGAGAAATAGTTTCTGGGTTTGCAGAAGGGTTTTTGAAATGGAATTTATAGAGTCAGGGACCCTGTAGTATCTGTCCAGCTTAACAGGAGCTGGCGGTAAAGAGTCAGGGGTCAGACTGGACTCCGAGAATACATCTACAATGTCCAACACAGGAGGAATAGCTAGAGGCCTGTGTTGAGGAAGTAAAAGGAAGTCTCGGAGCCTTTTCTTAGATTCTGAAAAATCTTGGCTCCCCCAGTGGAAGTGCTCCCTCATGGTATGCAAGGTTTCCCCAAAAGAGTAGTCCTCCGGAGAAGCTGAAGGAATTGATTCTTCCGCATCAGAATCCTCATAGGGGGGAAGAGAATATTCCTGATCAGAAGAGGAATCAGAAGAAATGGAAACCTGATCTGAAGATTCATAGTCTGTCTCTTGCCTAGGCCTCTTATCAGGAGAGGGATGGGAACCCCCTGATCAAGGTAATTAAGTCTTCGGCCATTTTGAGCATCTGTTTTTTGGGCATGGAGGCCTGTCCTTGTGGCTGGTGAACTTGCTTCTTTGTCTTTGAAGGTGTTTTAGTCTTTGAAGTCGGTTTAATATATAATTGTTTAGGTCTGAATACACCTTCAGAAGCCGATGCCTGCTCGGCGGCTCCGGACCCATCTGAGGGAATAATCTCAGAGGCTCCAATACCTTGAGTTTCCTGCGGCCTGGCCGACTCCACATGGGAGTCGGTAGCGGCCTGCGACTCTAAAGTAGCGGGCGTCAGGGGCTGCGAAAGCGCCTTACTGAGAACAGGTGACTTGCTTAGGAGAAGCTTCGTCGGTTTTGGACCTCGGGTTGCCTGTCTTTTTCTTTGCGTTTTTTGTGAACTCCGGTAGTCGGATGGCTATCCGACATTATATAATTAAATCTTCGCCCAAAATAGCTTAATGCAAAGTCGTACAGACGCTTAATAGTGCGTTGGTTAAATCTAGCACAAAACCCAACAACTAGCAACGTCGTGGTCAGGGCCTTGGCAAGGAATACAGTAAGAATGAAAGTCCTTACGAGGTATTTGCTTCCCACAAGAAATGCAATTATTAACTTTTTCTGACATCTGTCTGGAGCAAGAAAAAAGTTTCCCCAACGGGGTCCTTAGCTTTTAATGAAGACTCCGGATCTGAAACTCGAACACGGAAATCTCAGAAGTCGGCCGACCAACACTTGCGAACAACTTCTGCTTCGGGCACCGGGCGGCAAGAAAGACTGAATAAAATGGCGTCGGCTGCATCTTTTATACCCCTGACGTCAGGGAAGAGGCGACAGCAACTGACGCAGGACCCAAGACTTTGGAATATAGGCCGACTGAGGGCAACCTGCCAGCAGGATAACCCAAATGTAATGACTGCAACAGTGAAACACAAAGAACATCTGTTTAATAGCAACTCCAGACTACAAAAACATTTGCCTCAACTTAGGCAACAGAAAGCTAAAAGGGTTATTGTCAAACTTAGGGAGCATATAACAAGAAAAATAACCAGATATCTTTGTACAGGTAGTAGAGATACTTCAGAAAGTTTATAAATATTTGTATAAAGCAGAAAAGTAAGGAAAAATCAAGAAAAAGCACAGTTGGAAATACTTGTGGAAGATTTAAAAGTACCTCACCAAAAGGATTGCTGGCCTCAAACAGTTGTCCTATGCAGACTTGCTCAAGAAACTCCAACTCTACTCGGTCGCATACCGCTTACTCTGAGAAAATCTCTGTCTGACATAAGAAAGCTAAGTCAAACCCAGAATTAATGGACATGCTCCACTTAAAAAAAATCCGAATTGCCCTGAGCTACATGCTCTAGGGACCTAAACCTCACCACATCAATAAATAGGACATGCTGAAGGGATAGATTCTTAACCCAGAGATTTCCAGTGCTCTGGAACAAAATTCCCATCTACATCAAGCAGAGCTCATCATTAGCACTCTTCAAGGAAAAACCTTGATGAGTGGATGGCCGGTAATAGGAAATTTACCCCAGGAATCATGTCTATGGTTCTGCTCGACAGAGGGGCAGGAATTTAATCTACATGGGTGGCGAAAGCCAAGACAATTTTGGCTAGGCTTACTTACGTCCTCAGGCCGAAAGCCTAGTAATTACCTATGAACCTATAAATATGTCAAAGACAGAGGCAGATGATGCTCAACAATTAACACTTAAGACAGGAGGAGAAGAGACAAAAATGAAGATGTATAACCAATCGGCAGGAAAGTCACCAGGAAGAGATGATATTCCGGTGGAAGTTTGTAAGCTAGGAGGGAAGAAAGTGATAAAGATCTAGGAGGTTTTGTTTAACAGTATTACAACAGTACAGGAAGGACAAACATCCTGGAAAAAAGCTGTGTTGGCTGTAATACCTAAAGACAATAAAGACTCATCAGATCTAGCTTCATATAAGACCCATTTCAATTTTAAACCATGATTATAAAGCGAGTCATATAATGGCTAAAAGAATGGCAAAGGTGTTGCCAAAACTGATATGGGCCAATGTGGTTTTGTGGAGGGAAGGCACACATTTGACAACATTAAGAGAACAATGATGATCCAACAAGGAATCAGGATGTAAAAATACTGCTGCTGTTAGTGGGTCTTCAGGTAGAGAAAGCATTCAACGGAGTATGCTTGGATATTATGAGTAGGGCAATGAAAGTATCTGCATTTTGTGATACAATAACAAGGTTAATTAGGAGGATATATGAGGGATCAGATGCAAAAATCAAAGTAGGAGGGCTCCCTCTCTGATAACTTACATCTACCTGAACTGAGGAACAGGGAAGGGGTACCCTCTCCCCTTTATGATCTGCATTATATTTAGAACCACTGACAAAGAAAATAATGGACTCAGAAATACAATGATATACTTGGTATGGTATTCAAGAAAAACTGGCTTCACTTGCAGATATTATTTCGTACTTCATAAAATCAGAAAAGGACGTCTCAGTGTTATAGAACATTCTGAGACAGCTCCAGTTTTTTCCCCAGGATATAAAACTAATGAAGACAAAAAGAGAAGTTATGTACTCACCATAACGTTCCATGTGAGTTGTTCATCTCGCCTTCATTCTCACTGATGGTTCGGAGCCAATCCTCGGCTCTGACTTGGCCAAATGCTAAAGCTCGAGGTCTTAACCAGCTCATGGCCTACTCCCCATCCCATGATGCACTGGTGCTTCCCTCAGATCTTGTTTGCTGCCAACTAACAGACTAGATAAGTTCCCCCCCAAAAAATTAGTATCCAAGGATACACTAGGTAAGGGCTAAAGGCAACCCAACTTGTTTCAACTTCTCAGTCCACAAGACATTGGTAGGGGGTAGGAGAGTGGGACATAAGAATGAAGGCGAGATAAACAACTCATATGGAACGTTATGTTGAGTACATAACTTCTTTATGTGAAGTTGTTCTATCTCGCCTTCATTCTCACTGATGGGTTAGTGTCCCAAACACCATCTTTCTCGGGTGGCTCACGGGAGTATATTCCTCAGGACAGTGGAACCAAAGGAGGCCCCATCTCTGAAGGCCTTGTCCAATTTTTAATGACTGATAAAGGTATGAGGTCTAGATCATGTGGCTGCTGCACAAATGGAATCTATTAGTAGTTTGGCCAGAAAGGTTGAAGATGCGGAAACAGCTCTAGTTGAATGGACCTTTATTTGTTTATGTAATGGTGAATGGACAGAATTACATGTAAAAGAGATGCAATCTGATAACCATTTTGACAAGGTGTTTTTTACCACTGGAGCACCTTTCTTTCAGTCTGAAAATGAAACAAAGAGCTGTTCTGATTTTCTAAAGTCCTTAGTCCTGTGTAAATAGAATTGAAGCTGCCTGTGGACATCCAACTTGTGCAGCGTATGTTCCATCTTATTAGAATAATTAGGGGAGAAAACAGGTAATTCTATAATCTGGTTGACAGTAGTCTCTGAACATACCTTAGGTAAAAAGGATGGATTTGTCCTAAGAGAAACTCTGTCATTATTAAATATTAAACATGGAGGTTTTATGGACAAGGCATGCAACTCTGAAACCCTCCGAGCTGATGTAATAGCTACTAGAAAAATGGTCTTCCATAATAGATATTTCAGGTCACAAGATGAGGCCGGTTCAAATGGGGGTAAAATGATACGAGAAAGGACAGAAATTAGATTCCATGGTGTGACTGGAAACCGAACAGGAGGTCTCAAATGAGAGGTGCCCTTAAGAAAGGCTTTGGAGAGTCTGTGGGACATGATATTAGATCCTTGATCACCAAGGTGAAAGCTAGAGATTGCTGCTAACTGAACCCTAATGGTTGCAGAAGCTGCTCCTTCATTGAAAAGTTTGGTCAAGAACTCTAAAATGGATGAAGCTGAGCCTAGGTGTTGTATCTTTCGGCTTTTCCCGGTTAGGGGTCGCCACAGCGGTACTCCAGTCTGCTAATGATTGGCAGTAGATTTTTACGTACCGGCTTGCCAGGCCTGACGCCCAACCTTCAACGAAGGTACGCCCATTCACGCATGCCTCCACACAGAAGACGCTTTAGCTGAGAATCGAACAGGACAACGTCTTACTGTGAGGCGACAACGCTACCGCAGCACCACCACCGCAGCTATGAAGCTGAGCCTAGATATGGGTCAATATTGTTTTGAGATGCCCATATAGAAAATCTCTTCCATTTACTAAGGTATAGCTTCCTGATAGCGGATTTATGGGAGAATATTATAATGTGCTGAGCTGCAGCTGAAAGATTTTGAAACCTGGCTATTCTGGGAACTGCAGGTGCCAAGCTGTCAATTTGAGGGTGTGAAGTGTTGGATGAAAAACCCCTGATGAATAAGTCAGAAGATCCGGAACTGGGTCCAGGATCCAAGGTTCTTCCAATAGATGAGGCTGAAGAAAGGGGAACCAAATCTGATGGGGCTATTAGAATAATGATGCTTCCCAGAGCCTTTGCTTTCTGTAAAACTTTGGGTATCAGTGGAAAAGATGGAAATGCATAAAGGAAACCCGGGGGCCAACTGTGTACAAGTGCGTCCCTTGGGGAGTCTCCCGTAGGGGAAATTAGGGCTAAATAGCTGCTGCATTTCATGTTCATTTGGGTTGCAAAGAGGTCGCAGCAAGGCTGGACCCATCTCCGGAATATCCTTTCCGCCACTTCTTGTTTCAGGGACCACTCATGAGGCAATAACATTGCTCTGCTCAATTTGTCTGCTATCACATTGGACTTCCTCGGGATGTGCATTATCAGAAAGCGCTGGGTGGAAGTAGCCCAACTGCCATACTCTCAGGTCTTCTCGACATAGGGGGTAAGAGCTGGTTCCTACTTGCTTGTATGTACCAGACCACTGACATGTTGTCTGTCTGAATTGCAATACTTCCTACAGGAAGGGAGTCTTGAAAGGACTGCAATGCTAGAAGTACCACTCTCATCTCTAGGACATTGCTATGCAGATGAGCCTTGTGTTGTTTCCAAGTGCCTTGGGCTGTTCTTCCCTGATAATGCCCCCCCCCACCCCATCAGGCAGGCGTCCATGGTCACAGTGGCAATGGGAGCAAGTAGGACAAAGGGGCAACCTATTGTTATTTGATGAGAGGTCGGCCACCAGCGAAGGTCGTTCTTGCATGAGTTCATTATAAGGATTTGTTGAGACATTTGATGTTCCTGAAAGGAACACTGTGTGAACAGAAGCCACTGTAGTATATGCATGTGCATTTGACCTAAAGGAATCGTAATGGGTGCTCTGCCATTGTCCCCAATAACTTGAGCACCATTGAAGCTGGGGCTTCTTCTTTTGCTAGAAGAACTTGGACCTGTTTTTGCAAAACACAAACCCTTTCCGGTGGAAGTTTTACAGTCATGGAAATGGTGTCTATATCTGCACCTATAAAGACGGTACGTTTGGATGGCGATAAGGCAGATTTTTCTGAGTTTATGGTAATCCCCAACTGACTGCAGAAATTTAAGGTTGTGTCCCTTGCTAGTATGAGTTGATGCCTGGTGGTGGCGGCGAGGAGCAAGACGTCTAGGTATGGAAGCACCTGGAATCCTAAACGTCTCAGGTGAGTCATGACTACTGCCATGCATTTGGTGAACACTTTAGGGGCTGTAGTGAGACCAAAGGGCAGAGCTTGAAACTGGTATTTACTGGCTCCCAGGTGCAGATTATCTCTGGATGGCTTGGCCATTTTGATGTGATAGTACACATCCTGGAGATCTACCGAGCACATCCAATTGTCCTTCCTGAGAAAGGAAGTATCGACTGTAGAATGACCATCCGAAAATGTCTTTTTGACAGATTTGTTTAGTCTGCTGAGGTCCAAAACGGGTGTCCAGTCTCCTGTTTGTTTTGGAACTGAAAAGAACCTTGAGTAAGTTCCGGATCCTCTCTGGTCTGCCGGGACTGGTTGGATGACTCTCTATCAACCTTTGAATCTCTATGTTTGCTTGTTCCTTGTGACAGAGTGGAACGTCCGGGATTTTTCTTACAAGGTGTGGTGGGGTGGCAAAGGGAATGGAGTATCCTCTGGATATTATGCTTTGTACTCAGTGATCTTTTGTTATGCTTTGCCAGACATCTAGGTACAGAGATAAGCATCCCCCGGACTGCCTCCAGAGATGGACAGGTGGGCCTCCTTTCAGGAGCGCTGAAATGGGCCTACCAAAGAACTGATCTCTGTTGCACTGATTCTGCAGACCCCCTCTGCCACATGGTTGGAGTCTTCCAATATTACCCCCTGTGCCTCTAGAGAGGGTTCACCACGAGTATCCTGGAAAGCTCTGAGTTTTACGGAACCACATCTTCCCTCCATTCTGACCTTTGGGGTAAGATCTGGTAGGGGTGAAAAAACTGACTCCAACAGCAGATAGAGTTTTTCCATCCTGCTCACTCCTGGTAAGGGTTTCTTTCATTTTGGGTCCACACAGGGAGGAACCATCGAAAGGGGTGTTCAAAAAGGATGACTTAAAGGGCTCCACAAAGGAACATAAGTGCATCCAGGAATGTCTCCCTAAGAGCACTTTCTGTACCCGCTGCCCTGCTCATTCCATCAGCTGCATACGAAATCAGATGCATGGAAGAGTTTACAAGGGAATTTGGGGTAGCAAGCTTGGAAGTTACTTCATCTGAAACTCCTGCAACTACTGCACCCTGTAGAGCATCTCCCAGCTCTTTAAGGAGATCTCTGTGCAGTCAAGTAAAATGCGTGAGACAGTTCAGGGATTGAAGAGCAAAGGCCGCTAAACTAAACATGTGCTTACCACATCTGTCCATAATCCTAGAATCTATGTAAGGAGGATCAACAGAAGTAGAGGTCTCTGACAACTCCTTTTTGGTGGCTGCTGCCACCATCACAGCATCAACGGGTACTCCTTTGGTTAGGAAAGCCTTGCCCTTGGGGGGGGGGGGTCATAAATTTGTTAGGCCTCCGAGGGACAGGTCCCATAGTATCCGGGGACTCCCATGCCTTTCGAGAGATGAGTTCCATCAGCTCATCAAAAGGAGAGACACCCAAAAGGTGGAGGGTTGAGACCTGAAAGCCTTCAGGAGAACTGACTCATCATCAGTAGGGTTAATGGGCTTCCGGCCAGCCCTCTGTTTGAGGATTTCCAAGATATCTCTGAACGAGATATCAGAGGGGGACCGTGGGGAACCTTCTGACTCATCCAAGTCAGTATCTGACGTGATGGATTCCTGTGGGGCATCCAGATGCTTCCTCTTGCAAAGTCTCTTCCTGTGAACCTCCTCAGTGGGAGCTTCTGGTGACGTCTCAGAAGAGCAGGGCTCATCCAACGGGGCGACCTGAGCCTTTGGGTCTCTACACTTTTGAGGGACCAGTGAAGTAGAGGTAGACACAGGCACTTTGGTGGAGGAGGTTGCCGGTTCTGATTATGTGGGAGCCCAAGGGGACAACACTCTCCTCATGGCATCAAAAGCCCCCCAGCTCCAATGAGAGGAAACCCCTGGATCCGAAGAAGCAGGTGATCTCCCCGGCACCAAAGAAGAGGGATCAGAGCCCAAGGTAGGAGCCGAGCTCAGCCATGACAAAGCCCCGAGAGGTAAAGTCGGAACCAAGAGGTCTGTTTGACTATCCTCCCCAGACCCGGCCAGCGAGTGTCAGTTCCTAGACTCCATGGTCGGAAGTGAGAGTAATCGGAACAGACAGGCCTGGAGCAAGTGTCGGCTCTGGCAGATCCATAATCATCAGCCCCAAACACTTCGGCTCCAAAACCTCGATTCGGGTCGGAGGAGGAATAGAAGTAACGGATTGGGTCTTAGTTGAGCCCCAAGGGTCGGCCCTGACAAAATCTTAGCTAGTGCCGGTGTCTGTAGCAGCCTCTGCACCACCCGATCCACATCCTTACCTGAAAGCCTTGAGGATCGAGAAGAGGCTATGGAAGAAGCCACTGACTGTAAAATAGGAGACTTAAGGGTAGAAGATACTGACTCCAGAACCGGGGACCAGCTCTTGTCAACAAGCACAACCGTCGGCTCCAAAACTTGTGATGCCAAGGTAGATGGCCTGTCCGATTTTTTTTGGAGTTGATGAGCTTGCTTTCAGCTCAGATCCAGAAGACGACTTGGAAGATTTAGAATGTTTGTCTTGGGTCTTGCCCTTATCTAATGAGTCCTGAAAAGAATACTTGACCAGTCCTCTCGCTATCAGTTTTCTTTTTCTCTCATGCAGCACCCTAGTACTAACCAAGTGGCATATGGAACAATTTTCTTGGAGGTGAACCTCCCCCAAACAATATACACAATCCAAGTGTCCATCAGTGATGGACATCTTTTGCCCACACTTAAGGCATTTTTTGAAGCCAGACTTGGATTTCTCCTGAGTCATATTAACAATCCTACAACAAACAATCACACTATAAACAGTCCTTAAAGCCTTCTAATTTAAACAGGACGTATTTTAAAGAAGAAATAGCCCTAATAAAAAAAACGGGCTCACAAAAAACTATATCTAAACTTTCTTATACTAACAAAAACACCACACACACATATTTGTATATAAAAGGCTATAACTATCAATGTGAATAAAAGGGAAAAGGGAGTTAAAATAGGCCTAATAAAAAACGGCCAGAAAAGAGAAAGAGAGAAAGGTATGCTAATCACTAAACTAATTCATTTAAACTAATCTCTAACTACTATATAAAGGATGAAATATTTAGAAAAAAAAAAGTATTAAACTTGAGAAAAATACTTATATTCACTGGTCGGAGCTGGTGAAACACAGATCTGTTGCAGCAGCAAACAAGATCTGAGGGAAGCACCAGTGCATCATGGGATGGGGAGTAGGCCACGAGCTGGTTGAAGACCTTGAGCTTTAGCATTTGGCCGAGTCGGAGACTAGGACTGGCTCCGAACCATCAGTGAGAATGATGATGAGATAGAACAACTTCACATCAAAGTTGTAAACTATGTACCCAGACATGAATTGGCTCACTGTTTATGAAAGCATGAAAAAATTAAGTATATGGGAGCATGGGTTAAGAAGAACGCTGTTATGACAGCTATGCATATGCGGGAAGAGACTTGAAAAATAATACAAAAATTGAGAAACTGTAAGCTCTTGCTTAAAAATGTTTTGTCCCTTTAGTTTTATACACAGGTCAGGCATATTTTTATCAACCAGAGGAGTAGTTGTGGATAGTAATTAATAAAGAATTGAAGGATTTTATCTAGGTGAGCAACAGTCAAGTGGGATGAGCTAAGCCTTCCAACAGAACAAGGAGGTTTAGGACTACCTGATTTCAATGGAAACTTTAGAGCTACACAGTTATGGCTATTTTAAATAACACTAGCAGAATGCAAAAAAAATTCAAAGTGCAAAGAAATGATGATTATGATGATGATGAAGCAAGGTGGAAATTCAAGAAATAAGGATAAAGTATGCTTTTAAATGCAGTTCCTTAAAGACACATAGTCAAACATATTCATAAAGTAGCAGAAAATATACCAAGTCAAACACAGGAATGGGGAAAAGAGATTCTGCTGATAGGGATTACTGCAACTAGGGTTACATAGAATATGCAAGAAAAGACTGGCATTTACTGGAGGAAGCTGGCAAGGGAACCAATGTATTGGAAATAAATAATTACAGAAGGAAAGGTAACAGAATGGGAAGAGGCCAAAAAACATTTGGACTGCAGGCTAGAGATCGCTCTCCCTAGCGGGGTTTGATATCAGAGTACAGGCAAACAGCAAGGGTAAGAGAATCTTAAGTGAAAGACATGCACTGGTTGAGTTTATAGTTGAATCTAGAACAGAGGCTGTTGTTAAAAAGGAGTTATTAGTAGAGCATATAAAATACTGCATGATAACTACAGGAATCACAGGTCATCAAGAAAGATTGGGAAGCGAGATAAGATGAGCAAGTCACAAAAAACAATGGGAGGACATTTGTATAGCTCTCAAATATGCAACTAAGTCTAAAAGATTTTGGATTTTTACTTGAAAGTGTTTGCATGGTACTTTTATACCCCAAGCAGACTCAAAGAATTTGCCCTAAGGTAAACACCAAATGTAAGTGTAACAGGGAAGAAAGAGGCACTTGACAGCATATGTTTTTGGAGTGTAATGAGATGACAGACTTTAAAAATTCCTACAGAGTACATTGTCAAGAATACTGGGCAAACAATAAGTGCAAGTAAGGAGATTATTTTTTTTATCTGGGATACAGGCTCTGAATTGCCTAGACATGGTGGGGCCATGATCAGTTTAATTCTGGTGGCTGCCAAAAAAGCCATTACTAGAAAATGGAAATCAAAGTCTAAACCAACCATACCTGAAGTAGTGAATACAAAAGAACAGGAAAGGATATTTCTAGAAAAGGATAGGAGTAAATTACACAGAAAAAAAATGGAAATTAATGCAAAAAAAGTTTTGGAGGAGGAATGAGGTTTAAGAGAAGGCTGGAACAGAACAATTTATGTACCACTGTTAATGTAGCATTTTTTTACATGACATACAACAATGTATGCGATGCATAATGTTTGCAAATGTGACCGTGTTAATATGATTTGATTACTTTTATATCAATGTAAATTTCTATGTAACAAGTGATAATTCAATAAAGGTGTTTTTAAAAACAGTGTGTACAGTCCTCCTGGTACTACCTCTAATGCAAGTGTCAATATGGCCATGGAGTGGGTAGAAAAGGTTGGAGCTGGGGGCCGGGGATTGGAATGCAACATGTGATGAGGTTTATAAGGGCCTAAGCAAGACATTAATGACTTTACTGGGTAAAATTTTCAAACTTACCAGATTAAAAGGGATGGCAGATCTGCATTATTTACTGAGCATCCCTAACTAAGGATACACCTGCTATTCCTCGCTTCTTACTCCAGAAGAATAAAATGCTTCACTACAAGCAAACATACATATTTAGCAGGCAGGATGACTCATGGGCCCTGTTTTTTTTTGTTTTTTTTTTAAATAAACCATGCTTCAGTATTGTTAATTTCACAATGGCCCAGGAGAGTATGCAGACACACTGGAAGACTTAATTTATATTACTGTAGAGACTCAACTTTAAAAAAATATATATGAGGAATGTTTTACAGGATCTGAGATGACTACAATGTCCCTATTAGTCAACAGTGGTAAAATCCTAAATCCTCCCTTAGAGGATTTCTCCAAATTCATACAAATGTGCTTATGTCTCAGTCAAGCTTAGATTAATTAACACACAGCTCTGCAAGCAGATCAATGGCATGTCTTACAGTCTACAGATCACAATTCAAATATAATGAAAATGAGAATCAAAATGGAAGATGTCCTTGATTTTAAAATAGACAAAGCAAATACTGTCCTGAAATTGTAATTCAACAGCTCTAGTAAGAAGCAGGATTTTCCACCCTGTATCTTCGTAGTCAGTTTGTCAATACATTGATAAGCAAGAGTGTACTTCCTAGCTTGTGAGGAAATCACATCCCCTGTAGAGAAATAGTATAATGTGCAAACTGCTCTAGCAAGTGTCTCCTTTGTATGCTGCAATGTCTGCACTCTAAGATAAATCACACATTTTTTTTTACCTCAATGAAAAATATTTTCTTTGCTTGAACAGTACGGGAATCTGTCACTGTCCCAGTTAACATCACAGGAGGTAGAGCAGGCCCTTGCCAAGCTCTCAGAAGGTAAGGTCCCTGGACCAAACAGCCTTATCCATTGAGGTTTGTGTTGGGGAGCATAGAAATTTGTGCTAAATTTACCAGTTTGGCTAACATCAAGCAACTCTATGTTCATCACATTGATCACTATACAGGTTATACCCTGCCAAAGATGTAAACAGCGAACTTCTAAAGCTTCCGGGCACCTTCCACATACCCAAACTATCAGGCAGCTCTAACTCAGCTGACTAAAAGACAAGTTTGTGAGCAAAGCCCTTCAGTGCTTTCCTGCCAGCACAGAGAAGGAGGCAGAGAGAGCCCTGAAAGGGCAATACTAGGAACAACAAAAAAATAAATGTTTACATCCCGCCATAAAAAACACAATTAAAAATGAGACATGGAGGGATGGAGTGGCTGCTGCAACAGTGATCATTCATACATCTGGTATGGTGTTCAACTTACACAACTGTACTATGTTCATCATATTGATCACTACTGCAGTAGCCTTAGCTATACTGGTAGATTACCTTAGTTAACCACATTTTGGGAGGTGAAGGAGAAGAGTCCAGGATCTGGACCTAGAGAAGGAATCAAGCTTATAGTGTTTTGCAAAAGTATGTACAAAGGACCATGTAGCAGCATCTAGTATACTTCTAGAATCCACCCCTTTCCAAAAAGCAATTAATGAAGCCAAGGCTCTGTAGGGGGGGGGGCCATGAACCTGCCTGGAACAGTTTTGTTACGGTGAGTATAACAAAAGTTAACAGCCTTAGACAACCACTTGGAAATAGTCCATTCTGACACAGGTAGTCCCTTCCTCTCCTGTGAAATTAACAATAATTAAAGATGTGAAAGGTTTGCTTCTGTCAAGACTATACCTGAGTTACCTGTAGAAATCCAATATATGGAGTATCCCTTCTCCCTCAATATTAAATTCAAGAAAGAAAATGGGGAGATGGACAGTTTGGCTTCGAGTAAACTCTGATACACCACTTTAGGCAAAAAATGGTTAGTCCTCAAAGAAATACTGTCCATATGGAAAATGAGTCAGAGTTGACTCACCAGAAGAGACTGCAACTCCAACACCTTTCTTGCAGAGGTCACAGCAATCAGTAAAACTGTTTCCAATGTAAAGAACCTCAAGTCAGCCAGATTAGGTGGTTCAAGTGGAACAAGCACTAGCTTTTCTAACATAAAATTAAGATCCCAAGGAGAGGCCACCAATTTTCATGGAGGTCTCTTATGTAAACCCCCCTTCAAGAACATTTTGACAACAGACTGCACTGAAAGAGAAGAATGCGTGGGCATACATGCTGAAATGGCCAATAAGTGAACTTTGATAGAGCAATAAGAAAGGTCATAGGATAGTAATTCTCACACATACTATAAAACCAAAGAACAACCAGCCATGACTGGATATTAGTCATGTTGTTGGCACAAACAAGAAAACCTTTTCCATTTGCCAATATTTTTTTCCTAGTAGCAGGCTTTCTTGCCTCCATTAGTACCTGCTGCATGTCCTCAGTAAACAGGTGCCTAAAAGGAATTAAGACACTATCATCCAGGCAGTCAAGTGAAGATGACTGATGTTGGGATCTGTCAAACAGCCCTATTTTAATGCGAGTAGATCCAGTCTGTGAGGAACTTTGTGGTAACTGCCTCTGGACATTTTCAAAAGGGAGAAACATTCTTGCCTGGGAAAGAAAGGAGTCACCACAATGATCCTGACTGATTCCTTCCGAATTTCAGAAGTACCCTGGATATTAGTGGAAGGGATGGAAACAGTAGATGTCTGAATGACAGGAAGAGGGAGCAGATTCTGCAGCAGTGATCATTCAAATATCTACTGTTATGGCAAGTTCAACTTAAGCAACTCTATGTTCATCACAGGCATCCGTCTTCCAGACCTTCTTGCATGGAGTCCTGGAACAGAATCTTGCCAACTGATTGTTCAGAGAGAAGGGAGAGGAAAGGACTCGCCACAGATAGATCAAATCTTGGAAGGCCCCCTGATCTAGTTTCCATTTGTGAGGGACTAACTCTGGCCCTGTTCAGCTTGTCTGCCTTACAATATTTATCGGACAGAATGTAGGATGCCTGTGGAACGAGACTGTGCTGTGAAGTTACATCCCAAGATAACATGGCTAGACTAGCAGAGGTGGTATGACCTGGTTCTCCCTTGCTTGATGGACCATATGTCTGTGGCATTGTCTGTAACCACCTGAACAGGTCCCAGGGCAAAAGATGGCTCAGATAGTTGAGTGCCTTGATTAGGGCAAGCATTTCCTTGATATTTATGTGCTTGTGTCTGTCCTTTGTGTCCCACACCCCTCTGCACTTTTATCCCTCCTGAAACTGCTCCCCAAAGTCCAAAGCGTCCGTGATGACTGACTACTTTGGAGCTGGGAGGAAAAAAGGGAGACCTGGGTATAAAGATATCTGTTGCATCCACTAAAAGATTTCTCCTTTGACAAACTCCAGCACTGGGATTTCAAAAGATAAAGGGTGTTGATGCTGGAACCCAAAGGGATTTCAGATACTACTGTATCTTTCTCATGTGGCCTGATGTATCATGAGAATCACAGATGCCATGAGACCCAAAATCCTGAGGTATTCCCTCACAATGACTAAAGTTTGAGTGGAAAACCTTAGAAAGAGATCTAACTACAGATCTATTTTTCCTGTGGAAGAAAAGCTCTTTGAACTAACATGTCTAGTTGACATCCCAGGAACAGATTCCTGTGTGAAGGAGTCGAGAAACATATTTGAATATTCTCTTAGAATCTCAGCCTGTGTAAGGGATCTCTTATCCAAGACAGATTCCTGACACATTGAAAAAGACTCGCAAAGATAAGAAAGTCATATACACATGGAAAAATGGGGATACCCTGTAACCTGCAATGAGTTATAACTGGAGCTAGACATTTTCTGAACACTCTTTGTATACTGGATGGTCCATTGGGTAGGTAAGTCAGAGAACTGATAATGTGATCCAGGCACACAAAACCTTAAGAAATGTCTCAAGTCCAGATGAATAGGGATGTGATAAGCATATTTTATGTCTAGTGTTACCAGGAAACTTAAGAGGAAGAAGAGGTAGCAGGTTGTGAAGTGCCATTATTTTGAATGTGGGCACCATCATAAACTGGTTTAGGAAAGTAAGAGCCAGAACTGGTCTCCCTAGCATTTTAACTGGCACTAGAAACATCCTTGAAAAATAAACCCTGCCCCACCTGAGGAGGAGGAACTGGCTTGATTCCATCACTCAAGAGACAGCATGAAATGAAGAACAGATGGAAATGAGCGAGTCTACTCTGGGTGATGAGGAATGACCCTCTGGAAAAGAGGAATTACCTCCCACTACCATCTGTAATCCTGATGAGTGATTTTCAGAACCCATTTGTTTGGACCAATCTGTTGCCAAAGAGAAAAGAGATTCAGACTTTCTGAAAAAAAAAAAAAAAACAGGGCAGGTGTGGGAAGGGGTCACAAGGTCATTTGAATAGTCATTCAGACTTGGTGGACTCTCCTTGGTTTGGGGATGTGTGTGACTTTTTGGAACCCCCTCGCCATTTTTTCTTAAACAGTGGTTCATCTAAATTTTGTGGAGACCGTTTAATTCTGTTTTTTGCCAAAACTGGATTAGGAGATGGAAAATCTCTAGGACAATTTGGAAAAGGAGGGCTGAAAAAATCTTAACAGATTACCTGGATTAGCTTTGCCTTTTTGTATCACACTTTTTGACCACATCTGCAGCAGAGGGACCAAAACACTAAATCTCTATCCAAGGAGTTAAAAATCACATTTTTAGCATAATCGGAAAGGTTCTGAAAATGCAGCCACAGCCCTGGAAAAAGTATGAACAGAGTCATACACACAATGTGAACAATGAGTAGTGACCTGTGCAATAAAAGAAACCAAGTTATTTGAAGCATATTTCCTCACAAGAAGAAACAGCAGATACAAAAATCCTCATAATTTCACAATTTTGCAGAACAAACATATGAGCCTTAAAATTCAAAATTCTGAAATCAAAGTTGCAGAAGAATACACTTACACAGCAATGTAACTCAAAAGGTCAGAAAATGGCAGCACTTAAAATGACAATGCTGTTGGCAAAAATATATTACAAGGAGAGAGAAACAGGGACTTGCCCTCACTATGGATGACTTGGTTACCTTAAAGGAAATGAAATGTCTCGAGATAATATATAGATCAGCAGTTGGCTTAATGATCACATGACTAAAGATCCTTTAAAATCAGGGAAAATGTTTTATTTATAACACATCACCTGCTAAGACATGCAACTTTACTTCTTGTCAGTTTTAATTATCAAGTTGTGCCACTGGTGTTTCAGTCTTTTAATGTTCCATTTAGTTTCTGATTGTTGAGTATTATTCCATAATAGTAGATTATATTGACTGTTTATTTCAAATGTTTAACAAACTTTATTTCAAAACAAAATTCATCAGAAAAAAAAAGAGTTTTTCCCAGTGGTGTCTCCCAGGGTCCATTCTGTGACAGTCATTCTCTTCATACTTTGACGATGTCGAGTTTATATATAGCACCAGCGCAGGAATATACATTAAAGTTGAAAACATGATGATGGTACAAGGGATGCAGAAAAGTTATAGTTTTGGAGCAAATCGTTAGGGAGAATGACAATTTAACAGAATACTATACTGATAAGACAGCAGGCAATGTTAGAAAAAATGAACAAGCAAGGGAAAGGAGATTTTTGTCCATAGGAATGCATACAAATAAGGGTACAGAAAATAGGTAAGAGATGGCAGGAAGTAAGTGCAAAAAACTAAAAAAGGAATTGCATTCTGAGCGCACATAAGTTGGAAGGGAGAAGTGATAGTGTGAGAGGAAGCCAAATAGGTGTTTGAGTTACAGCTCAGGTATTACCTTCTATAGCAGAACTGTTGGAGAATATAGGCAAACAGAGAGAGAGAAGAAAGTATCAAGTGAAAAAACAGCGCTGGCAGGGTTATGGCTAGAACCAAGGTCAGAAAATGCTACTACGAAATTGATCACCATGATAATTATACAAATCAATCAGAGGAGATTAGAAAAGACTGGGAGAGAATGTTAGAATAATAAATCACAAAATAATAATGGGAGGAAATCTGCAAGGCCTTAAGGTAAACTGTGAAGTCAAGAAGAAAAGTACAGTTTTGTACCTACCATAAATGTAGATGTTCGAAGATCCACATTGCTGCAGTCCTTACACTTGGGTAGTCCGCTGTCCTCGGTCGGCCCGAATATCAAAGTATAAGGCTGACGTCGGTCAAGGCGCATTTGACTGACATCAGGACGTCAGGGTACAAATGCGCATGACCGACGTCATATCCTCAGTCTTTTCTTGCCCCAGATGTCAGAAGACCCTAAAAATAAAGGTCAAAACCAAAAGACAGCACTAAAAATATGTACAATATATACAATATACACCCTATTGACAACCCAACCCAC
Source organism: Protopterus annectens (assembly GCF_019279795.1). NCBI lineage: Eukaryota > Metazoa > Chordata > Ceratodontiformes > Protopteridae > Protopterus > Protopterus annectens. The sequence continues at coordinate 1,170,466,817 of NC_056735.1, forward strand.
ACAACCGCCTCTAACTACAGAGGGGAAGGAGGGAGGGTAAATTGGACTGCAGCAATGTGGATCTTCGAACATCTACATTTATGGTAGGTACAAAACTGTACTATGTTCTTCATCTCACATTGCTGCAGTCCTTACACTTGGGTAGAATCCCAAAGCAGAGGTAAGGGAGGATGGCCAAACTATAAGGAAGCAGGAGCTGCCAAAATGCCCTGCAAAACAGCAGTGGCAAAACCAGCCCTGGATTTAGAGTAAAGTGGTAGGTGATAATGCCTAGAGAAAGTATGCACTGAACTCCAAGTAGCTGCCTCCAAAATATCCTTAGTTGCCACCCCCCTCAAAAAAGCTGTCGAAGTGGCAGTAGCCCTAGTGGAATGAGGCCTAATCCCAGCTGGAATCTCCTTGCCATGATGGGAATAACAGAAAGCAATGCAAAACCCAATCCACTTAGAAATAGTTTGTTTTGACACAGGCTTGCCCTGAGAACTCAAAGCAAAAGAAACAAATAACTGCTGAGACTGCCTGAACCCTTTAGTTCTGTCCAAATAATATTGCAACTGCCTGTGTACATCTAAATTGTGCAAAATCTTTTCCCCTTTATTTTGGGGATTTGCATAAAAAGTAGGCAAATGAATAGTTTGGTTTAAAGCCACACTAGAAACCACTTTAGGCATAAAGGAAGGATTAGTACGTAAAGATACCCTATCCTTATGGAAAATTAAGAAAGGCTCAACCGCCATAAGGGCCTGCAACTCAGAAACCCTTCTTGCAGAGGTAATAGCCAACAAAAAGCAGTCTTCCATGATAAAAACTTTAATTCAGTAGTAGCTGCAGGCTCAAAAGGTTGTAGAGTGAGTTTCTCCAACACAAAATTGAGATCCCAAGCAGGAGTAGGAGCTCTTCGTGGGGTCTTATATTCTTTGCCCCTCTAAGAAATTGCTTGAACAAAGGATGAGAAAACAATGGTGGGTCACAATCATAGTGAGCGGAAATTGCTGCAGCATGAACCTTAATAGAAGAGGACAAACCTTTGTCCAGTAACTCAGTAAGATATTGAAGAGCCACACTTAAATTAGGCTCAGAAACATCAAAATCCTTTGCTGCACTCCAAAATAAAAATCTCTTCCATTTATCTGCGTACACTTTCCTTGTACTAGGCCTTCTAGCCTCCAAAATAACATTCAAAACTTGCTGTGGAAGTGGAGGCCCACTATGGTTCAAAACAGAATATGCCAGGCTGTTAGGTGCAGAGAGTGAAGCTTGACATTGAGCAAATGACTGTCGTCCTGAGACAACAGGTGTGGGATCGAAGGCAAAGGCCATGGAGGCTTCCGTACCAGGCTTCTCAGTAATGGGTACCAATGCTGTCGAGGCCAATCTGGAGCTATCAAAATCATCCTTGGCTTGTCTTGTCTGGCTTTTAGTAGTACCTTTGGGAGGAGAGGCAGAGGCGGAAAGGCATACACATGAAGATTGCTCCAATTGAAAGAAAGAGCATCCACTTTCCAAGCTGTGGGATGAAATCTTTTTGTGCAAAACTTTGGCAGCTGGTGGTTTAGTGGAGAAGCGAACAGATCTATGTCTGGAGTTCCCCATGACACTGTCAATTTCTGAAATACATGAGGATCCAATTTCCACTCGTGGGGATCCATAATTTGTCTGCTCAACACATCTGCTAAGGAGTTCTGTGCTCCCGGCAGAAACCTTGCCTGAAGATTTAGCTGTAAACTGAGAGCAGTCTCCCACAAAATCATTGCCTGCCTGCATAGAGGATAAGAATGTGTTCCGCCTTGCTTGTTGATGTACCACATGACAGTTGTGTTGTCTGTTAGAATCAACACCTGCCCTGGAAGAAGTAAATCCTTGAAAGCTATTAATGCAAACTGGACTGCTAACATCTCTTTCAAGTTGATATGTAGATGTTGTAGTCTGGCAGGCCACTTGTCTTGTATCCACTTTCCATTCAGATGAGCTCCCCAAGCTTTGTCTGAGGCATCTGTCGTTAGAATCTGACTCGCCTCTGGCCGGGTCACAGAGAGTCCCTTGTTTAGGTGACATTCCTGAGCCCACCACAACAATTCCTTTTGAATGCAAGGTATTATTTGAATGACAGTGTCCAAATCCTGGCAGTGCTGTGTCCATACATTTTGAGATACCATTGTAGCTTCCTCATATGCAGTTTGGCATTGGGAAGCACCAGAATACAAGATGCCATGAACCCCAAGGCTTGAAGGACTGTCTTGCAGTCAGCCTGGACTGATGAGACAACTGATGAAAGTAAAGGGAAAGATTCTTTTGTTTGTCCGGGGTCAAAAAGGCCATCTGAGATGCTGTATTCAGTCTCACACCCAGAAAGCACATGTCCTGAGAGGGTACTAGACTGGACTTTATTTCGCTCACAGAATACCCCAGGCATCTTAGCACTGCTATCACATAATCCAAATGATGAAGAAGTTCGTCCCTTCCTTGAGCCAGAATCAGGCAATCGTCCAAATAAGGATAGATCTGTATTCCTTTTAACCTGAGGAAAGCTATCACTGGAGCCAGAACTTTCGTGAACACTCTGGGCAGTAGATAAGCCAAAGGGCAATGCAGAGAACTGATAATGAGAAGTCCCAGCTCGAAAACGCAGATACTTCCTGCAACTCAGTCTGATAGGAACATGAAGATAAGCCTCCTTGAGATCCAAAGTTACCATCCAATGATCTTTGCCCAGCAGAGGTAAAAGCTGCTGTAATGTCAACATTTTGAACTTGGGAATGTCCAGATAAGTGTTGAGGATAGATAAGTCCAAAATTGGTCTCCACGTGTTCCCTTTCTTTGGTACTAGGAACAGGCGAGAATAAAATCCTAGGCCCACTTCTGGCATAGGGACCGGCTGAATGGCCCCTATTTGGAGTAACAGAGAAATTTGCTCGTGAGCCTCTATTCTTTGTTGAGGAGGAACGTCTGGCATGCCTTTGAAAGGAGGCAAGGTATGGAAATAAAACCTGTAACCGTGGTGTATGATATCCAATACCCATCTGTCTTGGGTAATTAAACTCCAATTTTCTTTGAAAAGTGCCAACCTTCCTCCCAAAGGTGCTGCCAGACGAGAAGGCTCTGGCAGCTGAAAAGGTAGGTCATTGGGTCTGTTTACGAAAGGACTCACCCCTGCCCTCACCGAAGACTGTGCAGGAGAACTCCTGTTCTAGGCCTGAAAGAGCCCTGAGCTCTGCCCCTACCACGCCTAGATCTACCCCTTGACTGGGAATCATAAGAAGGATAAGTCCACCCCTTAGTAGGCCAATTTGTACTAAACTTTGGAGGCTGAACCTGCAAAAAATCTTTAACAGTCTGCATAGACTTAGCCTTGTCTTCCATTTTCTTTAAAACTGCCTCAACAGGAGTACCAAACAACACATCAGATTGTAAAGGAGCATCTAAAATCCTTGTTTTAACATGGTCAGATAAATTCTGATCCCTCAGCCAGGCGTGCCTGCGAAGAACTGACCCAGTGGCAGCCACCCTAGACGAGGCCTGTACAGCATCAAAACCACATTGCAAAGAATGCTTACCCACCTGCTCAGAAACATGTACTAAGTCTTGTAACTCTTTACAATCAATACCTTCCGCCAGAGCATCAACCTTAGACTTCAATTGTGAAAGGAGATAGTTTTGGTATTTCAACATGTGGAACTGGCAATTCAAAGCCCTCATAGCTAGAGTGGAAGAAGTATAAACTTTCTTTCCCCATCTATCCAAAGCCCTGGCCTCTATCTGTAGGAACCGGATTCTTGACAACAGAAGCCTTAACACCGTTAGGCCCCTGACTAACAGTTTCTGGGTCTGCCCTAGGACTCTTAAAAAGATACTTATGAGCTTCAGGCACCCTGTAATACCTATCCGGTTTAACAGGAGCAGGAGGCAAAGAATCAGGATTAAGAGAAGCCCCTGTAAAAACATCTTCCACCACATCCAAAACAGGAGGTATAGCCAAAGGCCTATGCTGGGGTAAAAACAAAAATTCCCTAAGCCTTTTCCTGGAATCAGAGAAGTCCTGACCTTCCCACTTAAAATGCTCCCTCATGGAATGAAGAGTTTCTGAAAAAGAAAAATCCTCAGGAGGAGAAGCAGGAGTAGTAGAATCATCCACATCAGAATCAGAATAAGGAGAATACTTCTGCAAGTCTTCAGCCGAAGACTCTGAAGCATCCGAAGCCTGCTCAAAACTGCCTAGCTCAGGCTCCACCCTAGGTCTCTTATCAGGAGGGGGAAAAGAACCCCTAATCAAAGTAATCAAATCTTCTGCCATTTTAAGCATATGCTTCTTGGGCACAGTTCCTGAAGAACTAGGGGTGACACCAACTGAAGCTAAACCTGGCCTGCCTCTGGGAGAAGCCTTGGAAACAGAAGGAGAGGGCCTAACCACCCTAGGAAGGGAGGGGAGTATAGTAACCTGAGAAGCCCCTTCAGCCTGACCTGCCTCCTGAGAGGCCACATCCTGCAATAGCAAAGTCTCTCCCTGGGAACCCAAAGAAACCTCCGGTGGAACCACCGGCTCCACCGACACCTCTAAAGAAGAGGCGTCCGGTACGGACGGTTCGTCTAGCCTAGGCTTAACTGCTTTGTCCTTGCGCTTCTTCGAAGAAGCGGGCGTCGGAGCATCCGACGGCATTTTATAATTGCACCGCTTCCCGAAGACTAACCTGGCACAATCTAACCTTCTCTTTATAGTGCGCTTATTGAATCTAGCACAAGATCTAGCACAAGAGCGACACCCAACAACGTCGTGCTCAGGCCCTAAACAAGGAATACACAAAGTATGATAGTCTCTATGCGGTATCTGTTTCCCACAAGAAATACAATTATTCACTTTTTCTGACATCCGGTAAACCACTGAGGCAAGAAAAAACTTAAATATTCCCCAACGGGGTACTTAGCCAACTTTGACTCGGTCAGAAACTCCGAAATCGAAAAATTTCAGAACGCCAACCGGCACTTGCAATGCTGCTTCTGCATCGGACCATGCGGCAAAAAAGACTGAGGATATGACGTCGGTCATGCGCATTTGTACCCTGACGTCCTGATGTCAGTCAAATGCGCCTTGACTGACGTCAGCCTTATACTTTGATATTCGGGCCGACCGAGGACAGCGGACTACCCAAGTGTAAGGACTGCAGCAATGTGAGATGAAGAACATCAGGACACTTGCAAGGAAATATTTACAGAGATACTGGTGTACTCCAAGTAGAATTAACAGGATATTTCCACAAGCAGAGAAGAAATGCTGGAGATATGAAGGGAATGAGAAAAGAAACCAGAAACAATTTTTTGGGAATGTGGAGAGGTAAAAAGAGATTAAGGAGACTCTACAAAATGTCTCACAATTGTTGCGGGGACATACATTAATCGAAAAAAATATACTATTAAGTTGCTGTGTTGGTTTAGAACCATCAAGACAAAGCAAGGCCTTTTTCTTAATTGCAACAAAAACTAGAAATCAAGGATTAATCCTGTTTGCAAATGAAGTACTGAATACTGTAAAGGAAATTGTTTGTGTCTTTCGGCTTTTCCCGGTTAGGGGTCGCCACAGCGGAACTCTGATCCGCTAATGATTGGTAGTTGATTTTTACGTGCCGAGTTACCAGCCCTGATGCACAACCTTCAACGAAGGTATGACCATTCACGTATGTCTCCACACAGAAGACGCTCTAGCTGAGAATCGAACCGGACAGCATCTTACTGTGAGGCGACAATGCTACCGCAGCACCACCACCGCTGGTACTGAATACTGTAAAGGAAATACAAGACCATTAAAAGATAGAAGTAATTTTTGCAAAAATAAATGATGCATTTGGGAGTAATATATAGAAAGCAATGTGCAAACAGATGACTAAAATAAGTAGGTTGACAAAGCTTCAAGTTAATTTATATGTTTTAATGAACAAGAATGGAACTATGATGGAAACTGTATACACTGGAAAGAGCTATTGTGATAACTTTAATTGTGAAAAAAGAAGTAAGTGAAACAAAAGTTATGTATTTACAACATTGGTAGATCCATGTTCTCAGATTTTCGTTTGGTTCAATGCATAGGTTGGTAGATCCGACCTTGGCATCATTCCTGAAGCTTTTGGATCCAGGGGATCTGACTCTTCCCCTACCCATAATTCTATCAACTCCACCTTAGTACCTAAGATCGAGTTTGCGCTACCAAATTAAAACTTGCAACCTAGGTGCTGAGCTTTGTATAACATATCAAAATGACTCACAGCCTTGATAGGACTGCTCACAGACAGGGTACTAGTGAAGTCCATTTGGTCGCCAGAAGCCACTAGATGATAATTTAGAAGGGGGAAGGAGAGAGAGAGGTTGAACCATACGAAAATCAGACAACATGGCTCTACCATTATGGCAAGTACATAACTTCCATATCGGATGTTGTCTATTTTTTTCCAATTCAAAGCATGGGGCAGATTCCCACCCTATTATTACCTAGGTTATATCAAGGAAGGGCATTCCTGAGAATGGTGGAACCAAAGGAGAAATGTGATCTAGACAGTACATCCAAGATTATAGTGATACACAAAGGTATGCACTGTTGACCAAGTTGCAGTAGCACAAATATCAATAGGTAACCTATTCATAAAGGCTGCAGAAGTGGCTATTGCCCTTGTGGAATGATATTTGTGTTTTGTTTGCAGGGATAAACCTTTTTCTATATATATATACAAAAGAAATATAACCCGAAAACCATCTTGAAAGTGTTAACTTCAGAGACTGCTTTGCCTAATTCAGCTCTAGAAAAGGCAGTGCACAAGTGGTCTGATTACCTGAAGTGCTTCATTTTGTCAAGGTACTCCCCTTTGTTTGAAAATCTGGGAAAAAAACACTGGTAGGTTGACTGATTGATACAGGTTTGCCTCAGATGTCACCACAGGTAGGAAAAAAAGAAGTTATGTCTTACCATAATGTTCCATCTGTGTTGTTGATCTTCTTTCATTCATCACTGATGGGTTGTCGGTTCTGTCCTTGGTACAGAGTTTGCCTAATACCAAGCTCACGTGAGCCAAAAAACTCTCTAGCTAAGCTTTTACCCATAGAGCCCTTCTCCCCGTTACCTCAGATCAAGTTTGCCCAGTATTAGTAAAGCAGAGGCCATTTCTGTGCAAATGCCCTGACTCACCACTTGGACCCAAAGTATCCCCCCAAGAACCTTTGGAGGGGGAAGGAGGGTGGGAAGTGATGAATGAAAGATCAACAACACAGATGGAATGTTATGGTAAGACATAACTTCATCTGATGTTGTTAATCTTCTTTCCATTCATTATCACTAATGGGACAGAATCCCCAGTTACCTTGTGTTCTTTGGGCAGCCCTTACGGAAGAATGTTCCTAAGCACCAATGAGCCAAAGGCAGCTCTCCCTCTGGAGACCACATCCAATTTGTAATGATTAATAAAGGTGTGGGGAGTAGCTCATGTCGCTGCTGCACAAATATCATCCATGGAGGCTCTTGAATGGAAGGCTACAGAAGTTGTCATAGATCTGGTAGAGTGGGCTTTAATATTCTGTGGTACAGGCTTTTTCACAAGCGAATAGATGTAGTGTATGCAGTTCTTAAGCCATTTAGATAAAGTCACATTGGAGACTAAATTTCCCATTCTAGGTTCAGAGAAGGAAATGAAAAGTTGGTCAGTTTTACGCATTACTTAAGTTCTGTCTAGATAAAACTTCAACTCTCTATGCACATCCAAAGAGTCTTTATTAGCAAAATTTGGGAAAAATACTGGCAAGTCAATGGTTTGATTGATTGAAAAATCTGAAATAACTTTGGGAAGAAAAGAGGGGTTCGTTTGGAGTGATATTCTGTCCTTGTGGAAGATTAAATAGGGCCTTTTAATGCACAGTGCATGAAGCTCCGAAATTCTTCCGGCCAACATGATGGCTACCAGGAAAAGGGACTTCCAAGATAAAAATTTGAAGTCACACTTTGCTGCCGGGTCAAAAGGAGAGTGCGTTAAAGACTGAAGAACTAATGTGAGGCTTACTGGCTCTATAGGTTGTTTGAATGGAGGCCTAATGTGAGAGATCCCTTTTAGAAAGGTTTTGCATAACTGACAAGAAATGAGGGGAGAATTATCAAACCCATCATGAAAGTTAGAAATAGCTGCTAGATGTACTCATATGGTAGAACCTGCAGCTCCATCCTCGAAAAATTTTGACAGATATTGTAAGACTGCTTTAACTGGAGCAGAGTACAGGTCTAGCCTCCTTTTGTTAAGCCAAATAGAGAATCTCATCCATTTGTCTAGATATAGTCTTCTGGTGGATGGTTTGTGTGAGGCCAGGATAATGTCACGTACAGGTGAGGGAAGGTTATCCTCCCTGGGGATTAATGGAAGTGGAGAAACTAAGCTGTCAGCTTGAGACTGGATAGGTTTGGGTGACTCAAACCTTGGGGGTGAGAAATAAAGTCTGGAAAAATGTCCAGAATCCATGGTCAACATAACAGGTGAGGCCGAAGGAAGGGGAAAGTACAGTTGTGTACACTTACCATAAATGTAGATGTTAGAGTGTATTCACTGTTGCAGTCATTACATTTGGGTAATCCTGCTGGCAGGTTGCCCTCAGCCGGCCTGAATGCCAAAGTCTTGGGTCCTGCATCAGCCGCTGTCACCCCTTCCCTGACGTCAGGGGTATAAAAGAAGCAGCTGACGCCATTTTCTTCAGTTTTTCTTGCCCCAGATGTCAGGTGCCCCCAAAAAGGGCAGCCAAACTTTAAATAAATACACCATTATAAATTTTACCTTCATCTATAAGCAAATACACCACATAGTTAGTATAAATCAGAGAAGGAAAGATGAGATCCAAAAGAAAAAAGGGGGAAGGCAGGTGGGTAAACCTGGACTGCAACAGTGAATACACTATAACATCTACATTTATGGTAAGTATACACAACTGTACTATGTTCTTCGTGTTTCACTGTTGCAGTCATTACATTTGGGTAAAGTCCCAAAGCTATGGTTGGGAGGCTGGAACTAGACAGCAGTAGGAGTGGCTATGAGGCCCTGCAGAACTGCAGTGGCAAAGCCTGCCCTGGATTTAGAGTAGAGTGGCAGATGATGATGCTTTGTAAAGGTATGCACTGAACTGCAAGTAGCCACCTCTAAAATGTCTCTGGTTGGTACTCCCCTGAGAAAGGCTGCTGAGGTGGCTGCAGCTCTGGTGGAATGAGGCCTAAAACCCTTAGGCACTGGCTTGCCATGGTGTAAGTAGCAAACGAATGCAGTGGCCTAACCACTTGGAAATAGTCTGCTTTGAGATAGGCTTTCCTTGTGATCCTGCAGCATATGCCACTAGTAATTGCTCTGTCTTCCTGAAAGCTTTGGTTCTGTCCAAGTAGAATCTAAGCTGTCTGTGTATGTCCAAAGAATGCAGAATTCTCTCCCCCTTGTTCTATGGATTTGGGTAAAAGGTAGGCAGATGGATGGCTTGGTTAAGTGCCACACTGGACACTACTTTAGGCATAAATGTTGGGTTTGTCCTCAGGGAGACCCTGTCTGGAGGAAAAATGATGAAAGGTTCCACAGCCATGAGCGCCTGTAGCTCTGAAACTCGTTTTGCAGAAGTAATGGCTAAGAGCAGAGCTGTTTTCCAAGATAAAAACTTCATATCAGCAGTAGCAGCTGGCTCAAAAGGAGGCAGGGTGAGCTTTTCCAAGACATAGCTGAGGTCCCATGCAGGTATTGGTAATCTCCTTGGGGGCCTTAAATTTTTGGCTCCTCTGAGGTACTGCCTTAATAAAGGATGAGAAAAAAGTGGTGGCTCTGTATTGTAATGAGCCAAAATGGCAGAGGCATGAATTTCAATTGCTGAAAAAGATAGGCCTTTGCCCAGCATCTCAGTTATTGCAAAATCTGAGGAATAATTGGTACCGCTGTATCTGTTCCTTGTGCCTGGCTCCAGGCACAGAATCTCTTACATTTTCCAGCATAAGACTTTCTAGTACTACATCTTCTGGCTTCCAGAATGACATCCATCACAGCTTTACTGAGAGGTGTTTTTTGTATTACTACATTATCCGCCATGCTGCCAAGTTTAATGTCCTGAGTTGGCTGTGCATGATCTGATTGTTTTGCTGGGACAGCAGTCGAGGTGTTTGAGGTAAGGTCCAAGCTGGGTATAGAGATAAGTTCCTTAGTATTGGATACCAGTACTGGCATGGTCAGTCTGGGGCAATCAGCATCATCTTTGGCTTCTCCTGTCTGACCTTTAGAAGCACCTTGGGGAGGAGAGGCAGTGGAAGAAAGGCATATACTGATAGGTTTTTCTAGTTGAAAGATAGGGCATCCACTTTCCATGCTGGTCTGTGATAAGTCCTTGTGCAGAATCTTTTTAGTTGGTGATTGAGAGGGGAGGCAAATAGATCTATGTCCGGGCATCCCCATTTCCTTGTTATCATGCTGAAGACTTGTGGATCCAGCTTCCACTTGTGGGGATCTATGAGGTTTCTGCTTAGTTCGTCTGCCAGAGTATTTTCCTTTCCTGGCAGGAATTGTGCCTGCAGATGTACTTGGTAAGTCAAAGCTGTGTCCCACAAGGTCATGGCTAGTCTGCAAAGGGGGTAAGAATGTGTGCCCCTCTGCTTGTTTATTTACCACATGACCGTGGTGTTGTCTGTCTTTATCAGTAGTTGTCCCAGATGAAGTAGGTCCTTGAAGGCTGTCAGGGCATTTTGAACAGCTAGCATCTCTTTTTGATCGATATGTAGACACATTTGGTTTGAGGACCATGTGGCCCTGAATGCATCTTCCTGCCATGTGGGCTCCCCCAGGCATAGTCTGATACATCCGTTGTTAGTGTCTGCCTGGCTGGAAGTAATGTGAATGGCTATCCCTTGTTCTGGTGACAAGCCTTTGCCCACCATCGAAACTCCTGTTGCAGGCAGGGAATGAGAGTAATGACTGTTTCTAGGCTGTGGCAATGTTGAGTCCAAACATTGAAGTTTCCTCATATGCAGTCTTGCATATGGAATTAGTAGGATGCAGGATGCCATGAGGCCCAAAGCCTGCAGAATTTTTCTTGCAGATAACTGGGCCTTTGTTGTCAACATTTTGAAATAGGTAGTCAGTTGTCTTTGTCTGGCGTAAGATGAGCCATCTGGGCAGTTGTATTCAAGCTTGCACCCAAGAATGTAATCTCTTGTGAGGGTACTAGTTTTGATTTCTTTTTGTTGACTGTGTACCCTAGGCATGTTAGAAGTCTTTTCACTAACGCCAGATGTTGAAGAATGTCCTTGTTCTCTGCTTGAATGAGACAGTTGTCCAAGTAAGGATATATTTGTATTCCTCTTTGTCTGCAGAATGCAATTACTGGTGCCAGGCACTTTGTAAAGACCCTGGGCGCAGTAGATAAGCCAAAGGGCAGTGCAGAGAATTGGTAATGCATTGAACCTGCCTTGAATCTTCGGTATCTTCTGCATGATTGTCTGACTGGAACATGCAGGTATGCCTCTTATGTCTAAAGTCACAAGCCAAGCATTCTTCCCCAGCATGGGCAGAAGCTACTGCAAAGTCAACATTTTGAATTTTGGAATATCCAGGAAAGTGTTCAGAATAGATAGGTCCAGTATCACCCTCCAGGCCTTGTCCTTTCTGGGTACCAAGAACAGTTGAGTAAAATCCTTGTCCCTGCTCTTGCTCTGGTACTTGTTGGATGGCCCCATGTCCATGAGGGATGAGACTTGTTTTTGTGCCTCTGCCCATTGAATTTTTGGCAGATCTGGCCAGCCGTTTGCCTTTGGCAGAGTATGGAAACGGAACTTGTAGCCTTGTGACAATGTTTAGAATCCACTTGTCCCAGGTTATGATGTGCCAATTTTGAGCAAAAAGTGCTAATTTTCCCCCCAAGGGTGCCGCCAGAAGATGAGTGCTTGGTGCAGGCAGGGGGAAGTCATTGAGACTTTTTTCTGTATGTTTGTGACCTGTCTTCTCCAGCTTTGGAGGTAGAAGCACCCCATTGCTTGGGCTTGTAATAACCTTGCGCTTGGGATCTGCCCCTAGGACGTCTGGATCTGCCCCTTTGAGGTCTGTCTGACACAGGAAAAGACCAATGTTTTGTAGGCCAGTGTCTACTAAACCTAGGTGGCTGTACTTGTAAAAAATCTTTGACAGTTTGCATAGATTTAGCTTTGTCCTCCATTTTCTTTAACACCTCTTCTGCCTTAACACCAAACAAAGTATCATGCTGTAAAGGTGCATCTAGTAATTTAACTTTAACATGATCAGGCAGATTTTGTTCCTTTAACCAAGCATGCCTCCTAATTATAGAATCCGTAGCTGCGGCCCTGCAGGAGGACTCTAAAGAATCAAAACCACATTGCAAAGTATGCTTCCCAACTTGTTCTGCTGCATACAATAAATCCTGCATTTCCTTGCTTTCTGCACATTCAGAATTTAACATTTTCTGTTTAAGCAATCCCATGACATGTTGCTGATACTTAAGCATATGAAATTGACAGTTTAAGGCCCTTATAGCCAAAGTTGCAGATGTGTAAACCTTCTTTCCCCATCTATCCAGTGAATCTGTCAAAGGGGGTTGGGTTTTTTTGCCATGGAAGCCTTAACTCCCTTTGGACCCGGTGAAATAGTTTCTGGGTCAGCAGCAGGGTTTTTAAAAAGAAATTTGTGTGAGTCAGGAACCCTGTAATATCTGTCAGGCTTAACACGAGCTGGGGGTAATGAGTCGGGGGTCAGACTTGACTCTGAAAACACATCATCTACAATGTCTAAAACAGGTGGAATGGCTAGAGGCCTGTGCTGAGGTAGCAAAAGAAAATCCCTGAGCCTCTTTTTAGATTCTGAAAAATCTTGGCTCTCCCAGTGGAAATGCTCCCTCATGGTATGCAAGGTTTCCCCAAAGGAATAGTCCTCAGGAGGAGATGCTGAAGGAATAAATTCCTCAGCATCAGAATCCTCATAGAGGGAAGAGAATATTCCTGATCAGAAGAGGAATCAGAAGAAATAGAAACCGGATCTGAGGATTCATAGTCAGTGTCTTACCTAGGCCTCTTATCAGGAGGGGGATGGGAACCCCTGATCAAGGTAATCAAGTCTTCGGCCATTTTGAGCATCTGTTTTTTGGGGATAGAGGCCTGTCCACGTGGCTCTTGAGTTTGTTTCCTTGCTTTAGAAGGTGCTTTGCCTTTGAAGCTGAAGTTGTTTCAATGAAAATGTGTTTAGGTATGAATACACCCTCAGAAGCCGGTACCTGCTCAGCGGCTCCAGACCCATCTAAGGGATTAGCATCCGAGGCTCCAATACCTTGAGTATCCAGCGGCATGGCTGACCCCACGTGGGAGTTGGTAGCGGCCTGCAACTATAAAGTAGCAGGCGTCAGGGGCTGCAAAAGCGCCTCAATGAGAACTGGCAAACCGGCGACTGGCTTAGGAGAAGCTTCGTCGTCAGTTTTGGGCCTGGGTTGTTTTTCTCTATCCTTTTCCTTGTGGTTTTGTAAACTCTGGTAGTCGGATGGCTATCCGACGACATTTCAGGATATATAAACTGGCGTCCAAAATAGTTTAAAGCAAAACCATACAGACACTTAATAGTGCGTTGGTTAAATCTAGCACAAAACCGACAACCAGTAACGTTGTGATTAGGGCCTAGGCAAGGAATACAGTAAGAATGAAAATCCTTATGAGGTATTTGCTTACCACAAGAAATACAATTATTAACTTTTTCTGACATCGGTCTGGAGCAAGTAAAAAGTTTCCCCAACGGGGTACTTAGCTTTCTTGAAGACTTCGGATCTGAAACTCAAACACGAAAATCTCAGGAGTCGGCCGACCGGCACTTGCGAACTGCTTCTGCTTCGGGCACCGCGCAGCAAGAAAGACTGAAGAAAATGGCATTGGCTGCTTCTTTTATACCCCTGACATCAGGGAAGGGGCGATAGCGGCCGACGCAGGACCCAAGACTTTGGAATTCAGGCCGGTTGAGGACAACCTGCCAGCAGAATTACCCAAATGTAATGACTGCAACAGTGAAACACGAAGGACATCCAAACTTGTCGAGGCCAAAAAGGGGCTATGAGGACCACTGTGCATTTCAACTGAAGAGCTTTCTTTATGAATTGAGGAATCAGGGGAATGGGGGGGGATATAGGCATATAGCAGTCCCGTGGGCCAATTGTGAATCAGAGCATCCCTTGGGGACTCCCCCTGTGGGGTAAATAGGGAAAAATAGTTGCTGCACTTGTCTGACGGGGAGGCAAATAGGTCGCAGCAAGGCTGGCCCCAACGGCTGAAGATTTTCGCCGCTATGTTGGGATTGAGGCACCACTCGTGAGGCAGGAGAATACATCTGCTCAACTTGTCTGAAGTCACATTAGAATTCCCTGGGATATGCGTTGCTATCAGAAAGATGTCAGAAGCTATCGCCTACTGCCAAATTCACATGGCCTCTCAGCATAGGGGATAGGACTTGGCTGCTCCATTCTTGTTGATATACCAGACTACTGACATGTCTGACTGAATTGCGATCATCCCAGAAGGAAAAAAAGACTGGAATGCTTGCAACACTAACAGCACCGCTCTCAGTTCTAGAACGCTGATATGCAGGTTGGCCTCCATTGTGGACCATGTGCCTTGGACTGTCTTTCCCTGAAAAAGTCCCCCCCCCACTCTATCAGTGTAGCATCTGTGGTCACAATGGCCTTGGGTTGAGGAGGATGGAATGGGCACCTCCAAAGTTCCGTCGCTGGCCTCATCCACCAAAGAAGGTCCTGTCTGCAACAATCGGTTATCTGAATCTGAAAGCACACGGGGTGGTGCTTTGGAAACCATTCAGACAGAAGAAGCCATTGACGTATTTGCATGTGTGGTTTCGCAAGAGGCACTATCAGTATAGCAGCTGCCATGGATCCTAAAAGCTTAAGAACCTCCCTTGCTGAGGCTTTGTTTTGACAGAGTATCACCCGGAACTGGAGCCTCAGTCTGTGAACTGGGAGGGACACCAGACAAGAACAGGTGTCGAAGACTGCTCCAATGAACTCTATGGACTGGGTCAGAGCAAGGTTGGATTTCTCCCAATTTATCGTTATTCCCAAAAGTCTCACCAGGGAAAGAGTGTACTCCAGGGCTGCTACCAGAAGATGCTTGTTGGGGGCTGTAAGGAGCCAACTGTCTAAACACGGAAACACCCGGAATCTTTGCAGTCTCAAGTGAGCTATGATCACTGCCATGCACTTTGTGAACACACTGAGGGCTGTAGAGAGTTCGAACGGCAGGACAAGAAATTGGTAGTGATTGGCTCCTAGCCGAAGCAAAGTAGTCTCATACAGTATTTGTCCATTTTGATGTGGCAATACGCATCCAGGAGATCTATCGAGCACATCCAAATCGCCTTTCCATAGAAAAGGGAGAATGGACTGAACTGTGACCATCCGGAATTTTGTTTGGGCAATGGACTTGTTCAAATTGCAGAGATCCAGAATTGGTCTCCAGTCCCCTGTCTTTTTTGGCACCAAAAAGAATCTTGAGTAGAATCCGGATCTGCACTGGTCTGGTGGGACTGTTTGGATAACTCTTTTGACACAGCTTGTTTATTTTTGCAGCTGCTTCTTCCCTTTAACTGAGTGGAACATCGGGAAGTTTTGTTGGAAGCTTTGGATAAGTGATGACTGGAAAGGTGTGGCCTCTGGTTATAGTTTTCTGCACCCAACGGCCGGAAGTTAATCGACTGCCAGGCAGCGTGATGCAGAGAGAAACGTCCCCCACTGCTTCCAGAGGAAAGCTAACTAGCCGCTCCTTAGGAGCGCTGGTCAGGCTGCCCAGAGAAAGAATCTCTGGGTCCCTGATTAAGCGGACCCCCCTGCACCTCTGTAGGGGCGTCTTCCAGAATTGTTACCCTTTCTGCCCCTGGGGGTATCATTGCCACGTGTGGCACGGAAAGGACCCTGATATTTTTTGTGCCACATTTTCCCGCTCCTCTGGTTCCTGGAAAAGGAACTGTGGATTGGAAAAGCGTAGACCTATGGCAAAAGCACAGTTTTGTACCTACCATAAATGTAGATGTTCGAGTGCTAATACAGCTGCAGTAATCACAGATGGGTTCTCTGCCGTCAGGCGGTCCCTCGGTCGGCCAAATTCCAAAGTCTTGGTCCGGCGTCGGTTGTTGTCGCTTTCTCTTCTGATGTCAGTGAGGCCAGAGTATATAAGACACAGCCGACGCCATGTTCTTCAGTCTTTCTTGCCCCAGATGTCAGGTGCCCCCAGAAGGAAGGCAATACATAAACTATGCTTATATGTATATATACAAGTAATGCAATATAATCCAAAATAAATGGTTGCAAGCAAATAAACCAAAGAAGGATAACCCAGTCAGGTTGTATGAAGGGGTTGTTAGGCCCTATGCCTTAACCAAGTGGGGAAGGAGGGAGGGAAACCTGTACTGCAGCTGTATTAGCACTCGAACATCTACATTTATGGTAGGTACAAAACTGTACTATGTTCATCGTGCATACAGCTGCAGTAATCACAGATGGGTAGAATCCCAAAGCTACGCACAGGGTGGTAGGTACTAGGAGGAACTGGGTTGAGCCAGAATGCCCTGCAAAACAGCAGTGGCAAAGCCTGCTCTTGTTCTGGAATATAAAGGCAGGTGGTAGTGTTTTGTGAAGGTATGTACAGAACTCCAAGTGGCTGCCTCCAAAATATCTTTGGTAGGAACTCCTCTGAGGAAGGCTGTAGAGGTAGCTGTGGCCCTGGTGGAGTGTGATCTGATACCTGTAGGAACAGATTTCCCATGATAGGAATAACAAAACCGTATGCAGTGGCCTATCCACTTTGAAATAGTCTGCTTGGAAACTGGCTTCCCTTGAGCCCCTACAGCATAGGACACAAAGAGTTGTTCTGATTTCCTGAAGGACTTTGTTCTGTCCAAATAGTAACGTAGCTGCCTATGGATGTCTAAAGAATGTAGCAGCCTTTCCCCTTTGTTTTGAGGATTGGGGTAAAAGGTAGGAAGGTGTATGGCTTGATTTAAAGCTACCCTGGATACCACTTTAGGCATAAATGATGGGTTGGTATGAAGGGCAACCCTGTCCTGATGGAAAATGAGAAAGGGCTGCACCGCCATGAGGGCCTGTAGTTCCGAAACTCTACGAGCTGAAGTGATAGCCAGAAGGAAGGCAGTTTTCCAGGACAAATATTGCAAATCTGTTGAGGCAGCTGGTTCAAAAGGAGGCAATGTTAACTTTTCTAGTATGTAATTAAGATCCCAGGCTGGTATTGGTTGTCTCCTTGGTGGTCTTATATTCTTAGCCCCTCTGAGGAACTGTCGTAAGAGTGGGTGAGAAAATAAAGGAGGATCCGTGTTGAATTCTGCAGAAATGGCTGAGGCATGGATTTTTATGGAAGAAAATGAAAGTCCACTGTTCAGCAGCTCAGCTAGATACTGTAATACCTGAGGCAAGTTCAGTTTTCTAGGGTCCTGGCCTTTTTCTCATTCCAAGAACAAAACCGCTTCCATTTTATGGAGTAAGCTTTTCTAGTAGATGGCCTTCTGGCCTCCAAAATGACATCCTGCACCTCCTTGGAGAGTAGGGTCTGTTGAGGTGTTAAGGGATTTTCCATGCAGCGAGATTGAGTGTTTTCAGCTGACTGTGAAGAGTTTTGTAGCTGTGTTGAGTCAGCAGAAGAGGCATTAGAGGCAGTGACCAGGGGGGAGTATGTGTTAGGCTCCTCAGCAGTGGGTACCAGTGTTGCCTTGGCCAATCTGGAGCAATCAGTATCATCTTCGGTCTGTCTGCTCTTGCTTTCAAAAGCACCTTGGGCAGAGGTGGAAATGCGTAAACTGTCCATGCTGTCCAACTGAATGAAAGGGCATCCACTCTCCAGGCCTTTGGATGAAAGGTCCTCGAACAAAACTTTTCCAATTGATGATTCCCGTGGGAGGCAAAAAGATCTATGTCTGGCCTGCCCCACACTTGGATTATTTCTGTAAACACCTGAGGATGTAACTTCCATTCGTGTGGATCTGTCATATTTCTGCTTAAATTGTCTGCCAGCGTGTTTTCCAATCCTGGCAGGTACTGTGCTTGAAGTTCGATTTGCCATTCCAGAGCCAAGTTCCAAAGAGTCATGGCTAGTCTGCACAAGGGGTATGAATGTGTTCCTCCTTGTTTATGTACCACATTAATGTGGTGTTGTCTGTTCTTATTAGTAATTGTCCTGGATGCAGGAAGTCCATGAAAGCTGTAATTGCATTTATTACTGCTAGCATTTCTTTTAGATTGATGTGAAGGTGCTTTTCCTTTTGGGACCATTTGCCCTGGATGCACCTGTCCGTCATGTGCGCCCCCCAGGCGTAATCTGAGGCGTCTGTTGTGATAACTTGCTTTGCTTGAGGCTTGCAGAATGGGAGGCCTGTTTGCTTGACATGCTTGGGCCCACCATAGAAATTCCTTTTGCAAACATGGGATTATTGGTATTATTGTTTCCAAACTGTGACTGTGTTGAGACCATAGGTTTTTTAGGTACCATTGAAGTTTCCTCATATGCAGCTTTGCACATGGGATTAAAAGAATGCAAGATGCCATGAATCCCAGAGCCTGCAGGATTTTCCTTGCAGTAAGCCAGGTACTTTATTCTAGTATTTTGAAGTACTGAGATAGTTGCCCCTGTTTTTCTGGTGTAAAGTAGGCCATCTGAGTGTTTGTGTCCAAGTTGGCACCCAGGAAAATTATTTTCTGAGATGGTGTTAGCCTTGATTTCTCTTTGTTGATTGTGTATCCCAGAGCATGCATTAACCGTGTCACATATGCCAGATGTTCCAGAAGTATGTTCTTGCTGTCTGCTTGGATCAGGCAGTCGTCCAAATAAGGGTAAATTTGTATCCCTTGAAGTCTGCAGTAGGCAATCACTGATGCCAGGCACTTTGTGAATACTCTGGGCGCAGTAGATAAGCCAAAGGGCAATGCAGAGAATTGATAGTGGATTGAACCTGCAAGAAATCTGAGGTATCTTCTGCAGCTTTGTCTGATTGGGACATGCAGGTATGCCTCCTTGAGGTCCAATGTTACCAGCCAAAACCGCTTGCCCAGCATGGGAAGAAGTTGCTGTAATGTGAGCATCTTGAATTTTGGTACGAGTAGAAATGTGTTTAGGATGGATAAGTCCAAAATGGGTCTCCAGTCGGTTCCTTTCCTTGGTACCAGAAAAAGTCTTGAATAGAAACCTTGACCTTGTTCGTGAGTAGGTACCTCTTGAATAGCTCTCATGCTTATGAGCTTTGAAATTTGTAGTTGTGCCTCTGCCCTTTGATTCAGTGGCAGGTTTGGCATGCCTCTCATTTTTGGAAGTGTGAGAAATTGAAATTTGTAGCCTCTGTTTATAATGTCCAGGATCCATTTGTCTGTTGTGACAATATGCCAATTGCCTGCAAATAATGCTAGCTTTCCTCCCAAAGGTGCTGCCAGCTGAGACTTGCTTGGCATGGAAATGAGGGAGTCATTGGGTTTGCTTCCTGTATTGTTGTGCACTGTCTTCGCCACCTCTTGGTGCTGGAGTTTGCCATTGTCGGCCTCTGTATGATCCTTGTGATTGCCCTCTGCCCCTTGTGCGCCTGTATCTACCTCTTTGGGGCTTGTCAGTGGCTGGAAAGGACCAGTTTTTTGAAGGCCAATTTCTGCTAAAACGTGGAGGTTGGACCTGTAAAAAGGCTTTGACAGTTTGCATAGATTTGGCTTTTTCCTCCATTTTCCGCAGTATCTCCTCAGCATTAGTACCAAACAGCACATCCTTTTGTAAAGGAGCATCTAGAAGTTTAGCTTTCACATGATCAGGCAAGTTTTGTTCTCTAAGTCAGGCATGTCTGCGAATGACTGATCCTGTAGCAGCCGCTCTACTTGAGGCCTCTAGGGCATCATAACCACATTGTAAAGTATGTTTACCCACTTGCTCTGCACTATGCATCATATCCTGTAACCCCCTCAAATCCGGTTGTTCAGGTTGAGACATTTTAATCCTTAATTGTGATAACAGGAACAGTTGATATTTGAGCATATGAAACTGACAATTTAGGGCCCTCATGGCTAGGGTGGCCGACGTATATACCTTTTTTCCCCACCTTTCTAAAGATCTGGACTCTTTCTGCAGGAAGAGGGTTCTTGGCAGTGGAGGCCTTCAATCCCTTGGGGCCTTGTGAAATGGTTTCAGGGTCAGCATTATGGCTTTTGAAGAGAAATTGGTGAGAGTTAGGTACTCTGTAGTACCTATCAGGTTTGACTGGTGCAGGAGGCAGGGAATCCGGGTTAAGGCAAGCCTCCGAATAAACATCATCAAGTATGTCCAAAACAGGGGGTATCGCCAGAGGTCTGTGTTGAGGTAACAAAAGAAATTCCCTAAGTCTTTTCTTAGAATCTGAAAAGTCTTGGCCTTCCCAATGGAAGTGTTCCCTCAGGGTGTGCAAGGTTTCCCCAAAGGAAAAATCCTCAGGAGGGGATACAGAAGGGATGGACTGCTCTGCATCCGAATCCTCAAAAGGGGAGTAAGAGTGTTCCTCTACATCAGAATGTTCTGATAAAATGGATCCCTGATCAGAAGAGGGAGAAACTTCCTCCACTCTGGGTCTCTTGTCTGGAGGGGGTTGAGAACCCCTGATAAGAGTAATTAAATCCTCAGCCATTTTAAGCATCTGTTTTTTTAGGCATGGGGCCTGGGGATGGGCCCTGTGCAACAGGCCTCTTGGGATGCCTGGCTGCTTTGGATTTAGTAAAGGCCTTAATAGAAAAAGAAGATGAGGGTCTAAAGACACCATGGGTGGAGGTGGACCTGTCCACATTAGTAGGCTCAACATTAGCAAAGGCTTCGGTGGTTGTAGTCTGGGAAAGGGCCGAGGACCCAGCGGTCTCGGGTACAGAGGACACCACCAAAGGAGTGTCGTCGGTAATCAGGGACTGCAAAGGCATCTCGCTGAGAACCGGACCACGTGTAGCCTGTTTTGGCGTGGTGTCGGCGGGGACCGCGGGCCTCGCATGTCGGTCCTTCTCCTTGCGTTTTTTGGACAAAACGGTAGTCGGAGTGTCCGACAACATCTTATAATCGAAAGCTTTACCAAAATAGTGTTGGGCGAACTCCGCCCGACGCTTAATAGTGCGTTTATTGAAGGTAGCGCAAAAGCAACAGCCCGAGAGGTCATGGTCTGGGCCTAAACAAGGTATGCAGAGGGAATGGAAATCCTTATGCTGTATTTGCTTCCCACAAGAAATACAATTATTAACTTTTTCTGACATCGGTCTGAGGCAAGAAAAGGTTCCCCAACGGGGTACTTAGCTTTAATGAAGACTTCGGTTTCCAAATTTTTGTAATTCAGGAGCTGGCCGACCGGCACTTGTGAACTGCTTCTGCTTCGGGTACCGCGTGGCAAAAAAGACTGAAGAACATGGCGTCGGCTGTGTCTTATATACTCTGGCCTCACTGACGTCAGAAGAGAAAGCGACAACAACAGACGCCGGACCAAGACTTTGGAATTCGGCCGACCGAGGGACCGCCTGACGGCAGAGAACCCATCTGTGATTACTGCAGCTGTATGCACCATGAACATCAGGGTCTTGCCGTCCTTCTCACACCTGGTCAGGGTGTCTTTCACCTTAGGGCCAAAAAGGGAAGATGCTTCAATTGGAGCATTTAGGAAGGAAGACTTAAAAGGGTCTGCAAAGTCACAGAGGCGCATCCAGGCTTGGTGTCTCATATCTATGCCTGAACCCGCCATTCTAGCCTTCCCTTCAGTTGCATACGAGAGCAACCTCATGGACAAATTGGAGAAAGATTCCAGGATTGCAAGCGGCAAGGCAACTTTTGTCTATTACCCAGTCAGACACTTGTCCTACGAGTGTTCCAGAGTTCAGAAACCAAGTCTCTTTGGAGCCTCACAAAATGTGCCACGAAATTCAGAGACTATATGGCAAAAGTCGCTGAAGCAAAAACTCGCTTCCCTAATCTGTCCACAGCCTGGGACTCCCTGTTGGGCAGATGAACAGTATGACTCTCTTCCGCCGCCACCACCACCATAGCATCAACTGGTAAACCTCTAGACCAATGTGGGTTCTCCTTTGGGGGGGGGGGGATTAGTATCTTGTCAGGTCTCAGAGGGATCGACTCAACAGAATTAGGGTTCTTCCAGGCGCGTTACACCACGAGTTATACCAGCTCGTCCACAGGCGAGGTCACCCAAGAGGTAGATGGCTGGGCATGGAAAGTCTGCAGAAACATGGACTACTTGGAAGAAGGGTTAGTGAGCTTCCAAACACCCCTCTGTTTCAACATGTCAAGGATGTCCTCAAAGGAGACATCATCAGGGGGTGACTGTGGGGATCCTTCCCCATCATCAAAATCCATATCCTCTGTCAGAGACTCTTCAGGGAAGTCTACATGCTTCCTCTTGCACAATCACTTCCGTGGTGTCTCCTCAGCAGGGGCCTCTGAAGAGGGGGCACCCTGTAACAGGGTCTCCTGCGACTTTCCTGCCCGGTGTTCCAGGCTGGTGGCTTGTGTCAGCTGTAGCTCAGTGGAAAAAAAGAGGTCTGGGGCTCCAAAGTCAGTGTAATGCTTCCAGAAATAAGTGCACTCTCCATAGCTTGAAAAGCAGGTCCACCTGAAGAGGGATGTAAGCCTGTAACCGAGAGGGACAACCATGGAACTGGGGTCACACCCTGCTCAGGCAAACCCACTCTGGAGGGTGGAGTCTCAACCAGGATTGGGGCAGACAGAGCTCCCAGCACAGTGGATGGAAAAGTAAACACACTCGGAACCGTAGTCTGAGCCGAAGAGCCCGCAGTCTAATCACGGAATGGAGGAAGGCTCAGTTCTGAAGGGACTGAAGGCCAAAGGGACAGCCCCGGAGCTACAGTGAGGTCCACTACTGGCACCAAGACAGGGGGGTTCCGAATAGGATGTTGGAGCTTAAGACTTTGGAACCAGTATGATCAAAGGAGGAGAATAGGATGGAGTCCATGGAGAAACCAACCCAGGTCCTGCAAGTGGATGGGTCCTAGATGGAGTGGGTATCCCCCTGGTTGTCAACAGCTGATCCACAAACGCACCACATCAAACTCGGAAAGACTCCTGGTGGATCTAGTGGACACTCCCAACAGGGAGTCAGGTCGTTCTAGGAACATACTACACACTTGCCATAGAAAAGGATCTGTTGATGGAGAGTATCGGGTCCATGGTGTGCAGTCTATCAGCACTGACGTCTCATGTTTGGAGACAGGAACCAGCGGTGTCAAAATTGTAGTTATCGGAACCAGGAAAGGACTTTGTGCCAGAGGAGCGCTTGGAGTTGACACAGAAGGTTCAGTAGTAAATGGTATCACAGAGGCTGGGATCGAAGGCGTTCACTGTGCCGAAGTGGCACTGTGTGCTGAAGCAGGAGCAAACTTTGGAAATTCAGTAGTGGGTGCCGTAGACAGCATCATAGCCAAAAGAGGCGCCGACAAAGGAACAGTCATAGTCAGAGAAGAAGAGGTCGGCGCGAATGAGGCAGACTTATGGTCCGAAGAAAATTTCGGTACTTTAGACTTAAACTTGCCCTGGTTACCCAAGGGTGAAAAGGGGACAGAGTGGGATCTTTTCTTTTGTTGAAGGGGATGAGACATCCGTCGCAGAAAGGGCCTCTGAAAAGGGCATCTTCAGAATCAGTTTGTTTTTGCACTCATTTAAAGTGCGCTGACAAACTTTGGCAAATCAAACAAGGGGGTTGCTCCAAAAGATGGAGCATCCCCAGACAAACATAGTCATCATGGGAATCACTGTTAGGCAGTTTTCCCTTACAAGAAGCACAATGCTTAAACCCTGACGTGGCTTTTTTTTTTTTTTTTTTTTTTTTATCAGACATCATGAAAAAAATATAAACACAACAAGTTAGAAGGAAACTAAGGGAAATAAGGCAAAGAGTTTTTCTACATTTATACAGATATATAAGATGAGGTGAAAGAAGGAGGACAAATAACGATGGTATTTAAGAAATGCCACGAGTGGTAGGGAGAAAGGCAGTACCACCAATGGTACTGAAGACTACCAAAAAGGTAAAAACAGAAGGGTAAAAAGGTCTAGCGACAGATTCAAAAGTAAAGAAATATCAAAATACCAACAAGGAATAAGTAGTAGATACACAATATCCAGGAAAATATAAAAAATTTTACACTTAGCTGAGAGCTTGGCTTGAATGCAGCTTTACGACTATGCGGCAAATGGGATCTGGCGTAACAGGGAGAAGGGCACTATGGGCAAAAGCTTAGCTCAAGAGTTTTTTGGCTGGTGCGAGCTTGGCATTAGGCCGACTCGGTTCCAAGGACGGAACAGACAACCCATCAGTGATGAATGGAAAGAAGATTAACAACAATAGAATAATGCATTAGTTAAGGAAATGTCTTTGTGAAAAACTTGACAAGGAGGTTTGCAAGAAAGGGCCTGTAACTAAAATTCATCTGGTTGATGTAACAGCTACAAGCAAGATGGTCTTCCAAGTGATAAATTTCAAGTCCACCATTACAGATGGTTCAAAGGGGGACCGAGTTAAAACTTGGAGCAAACAGTGATATCCCATGGAGGTACTGGGCCTCTAACTGGAGGATGTAGAAGGAATGTTCCCCTCAGAAAGGCTCTGGAAAGTTTTAGAGATGCTATGGTGGTGTCATTCTGACCTACGTGTAAAATTAGAAATTGCAGCCATTTACACCTTGATAGTGGAGAAACTATAGCCGCTATGGAAAAGTTCAGACAGAAATTCCAATGTAGAATAAATGGGGGCTGCACAAGGATCTATGCTTTTTGACATTACACAAATGGAAAAGATTTTCCCTTCTGGGTTATGTGAACTTTGAAGTGTAACGGATGAGAGTTTTGTGACCACTGAACAGAGAGAGTCCACCAGAGTGTTCTGATGTGGAACAAGCATAACTGTAGAGGCCATCAGACCTAAGAGTCAAATTATTCTTGCTGGGGGTGAAGGATGTTGAAGTACTTGTCTAGCCACCAGATGAGGGGGGCAGCACTCTGGTGTTTGTTAACTTGGCAATTTGTGAAGCTGGGTACAGGTGGCATCCAATAAATTCTATTTGTTGTGTTGCACTATGTGACTCTTGGGTGGGTTTATTGTGATTTCACAAGTTCTGCATAAAGTAAAGCAAGAGGTCAAGATAAGGTTAACAGCGGATTCCTGGAGGAAGCTGTAAGGAGTCAATCATTGAGATATGGGAAAACTTTATCCATAGTAGGTGTAGTTGTGCTGCAACCACTGCTATTACTTTGGTAAATTGCTGGGAGCTCTGCAGAGACCTAAGGGCAATGCTCTGAATTGGCTCCCAGATGTTAAGGGAGAAATCTCCTGGAATGCCTATCTTCATATTATAGTATGCATACTGGAGATCTATGGAGAACATCCAATCATCCTTCCTCACAAGAAGTAATATGGACTGAATCATGAACATTCGGAATTTTATATGTCTTGCAAACTAATTTAGATGGCTCAGATCCAGAATGAGTCTGAGGTCCCCTGTCTTCCTGGGCACTAGAAAGAACCTGGAAAAGACTCCAAACTCTAACTGGTCTTGGAGGACTGGCTGGATGACTCTTTTCTAGCATCCTGGAAATCTCTGCTACTGCAGGTTCCCACTGATTGAGTGGCATGTTGGAAACCTTTTTCTTTTTTGCTGGGTGACCGAAAAAGGCAACTGAATAGCCTCTGGATATAATTTTGAGCATCCAAGTATCTGATGTTATGCTTTGTCATGCTATTGGGTGCATAAATAACTTCTCTCCAACTGCCTCCAGAGTGCAGCAGTCAAGCAACCTTTCAGGAGCGTTGGTAGGGCTTTTCAGTGAATGAACCATGAAGGCCCTGGTTTTGCAGTCTGCTTCTGTGTCTTGGACAATGACCATTAGAGTTACAGCGTCCTCTGCCATGAGAAGGTTTGTTTGTTCCCGGAAGTGTCCTGATAACAGCCCTCTGATTTTCAGAACCATATCTTCTTCCTACCCCTCTAAGTCTAAGAACAAGGTCCTTTGTAAGGTGGAAAAACTGATTCCCACCATGTGTGTGTGTTTCACCATCTTGTTGACTCCTGGTTAATGTTTCTTTTACCTTTGGTCCAAAAAGTGTGGAATCAAACAGGGCATTAATAAAGGATCACAAAGGCGCATCCAGGCATGTCGGCACAGAGCAATGCTGGTGCCTGCTGCTCTAACGGTTCCATTAGATAGGACTAAACTGTAAAGCAGCTGGTAGTCCACAGTCTTCTGAACATCTGCAAGCAAATTACCTGGGATGGAAATCACACCTGGGGGGGGGGGGTCCTAACAGGCCTGTAATGCTAGAAAGACAGCCCTCATCTCCAAGACACTGATCTGAAGATTTGCCTCTAGAGATGTCCAAGAACCTTGGAAAATCCTACCTTCGAAATCCATTCCCCACCTCCACCAGAGAAGGGTGACATCTGTAGTTACAACAGCCAGTGGTTGATCCGGGTAAAAAGTCTGACCTGCCTTCACCGATGGAGATTTTACCCACCAACTGATATGATCCTTGCATAATTTATCTTTATAGCAGGAGCTCTCATAAAACACATCTGATCCCTTCAAGTGGCAAATGAGATCTGGGGTACTATGGTGGAGTGGAGGGAATTAAGGGGAGGGGAGGAGTCAGAGCCCTAGCTCTGAAAGTTCAGGAATGGGTCTGAGGTTGGATCAAACTGGAACAACAGGAACCAAGCAGGAAAAAACAACGAACACAAACTCCACCAAAAGGATTTATTGCACACTGAAATAACTCTCTGACGTCTCGGCCAAAGCCTTCAAGGAGAAGGAGAGGTTGGGTCAAGTCTGATTTGACAAACCATGCATTGAATCGGATAAAAACAGACATCCGATCTCATGCTGCAAATCAATAATGTGATAAAGTTGTTTACAAAGGAAAAAAGGCAGACATCAAGGTTATCTGGCTGACCAAGTTTGCTTAAGACTGCAGACTAGGAGCGGTCACAAAACTCAAAATGACACCCACATTTTCTAACATGGAATAACCACAACTCATTCATGGTATCCAGACAAAGACAAACTCCATGCTAAAAAAATGGATCACTTTAGTGACTGAGAAGCAAGAACACTCCAACTACCACAAATAACATCCTCCCACTCAAAACTAACCCAGTCAGAGATCTTGGCACAATCATGGAAAATTAACTCTACTTCAACCACCAAATCAGTTTAACTTGTCCACCTAATTATTAAAGGAATACAATCCAGGAACAAGGACGCTATAGTCTTATGTCCAACCACCAAGTTCAACTAAAAATAAAAAGTTATGTACTTACCATAATGGTTCATCTGTGCTGTCCATTTTCATTCTTCCTCAACAGCTGGGTTCGGATCCAGCCCTCGGCTGCTTCTTTCACAGTGCAGAATACTTGAACCCTCAAGCTCCTCCCTTTACCCATAGTGCCCCACCAACTTAAAATTCCACAGTTCTAGTTTGCTGCCCATACGGTTAAAAGAACAACTGAAAGTTAGAAACAGAAGCTGGAGCTCAAACAAGGAAGAGAGGATCCGACAATACTCTTTGATCTCTCCAGAAGTAAAAGGAGGAGGGGTAGATGGGTGGGGAGTTGAAGAAGAATGAAAATGGACAACACATATGGAACATTATGGTAAGTACACAACTTTTTAATCTGATGTCATTTTCATCCATTTCTCAACAGTTGGGACAGAGTCCTGAGCTACCTAAATCCTGGGAGGACTCTAAGGAAGGATATTTACAAGCACTGTCCAGCCAAAGGCTGCTTTTCCCCTAGAGACCATATTCAGTTTATAATGAGAGAGAAAACTATGAGGATTAGCCCAAGTGGCAGTTGCACAATCATCATCCAAGGAGGTTCTAGACAAAATGGCTGAAACAGTCACCACAGACCTCATGGAATGGGTTCTTTCTGGCTATGTAAAGGTAAACCTACTTTCTCATAAACAAAAGTAATACAATTAGTTAACCATTTGGCCAAAGTAACTTTAGATACTGGTTTCCATAGTTTTAAATTAGAAAAAGAAACAATTGTTCAGAGTTTCTTAGGTCTTTGGTTCTGTGAAGGTAGAAACTTAACTGTCTGTCCACATTCAATAGATGCAAAATATCTTTTGAAAAATTTGGAAAGAAAACTGGGAGATTAATGACCTGATTAATATTATATTCTACCACCACCTTTGGCAAAAAGGGAGAACTGTCCCATAAAGAAACCCTATTCTTGTGAAAAATTAAATAAGGAGGATTAGAAGACAATGCTTGAAGTTCAGACACTCTTCTGAGAGATACAATAGCAACTAAGAAAACAGTTTTCCAGGTCAAAAATTTTAGACCAGACCTAGTTGAATGTTCAAAGGGAAGTGGAGTAAAGGCCTGAAGAACAACCCCGGAGGGGGGGAGACAGCAACACTCCCATCTGCAGCTGAGTTTGCAGGAATCGACGCATCTTCCGGTCCATATCTGCCTCAGAAATACTGTGAGTAGACCTGGAGGAAGCCGCCTGGGAGGGCTGACGCGATGACTACCTCGAGGCTGGTCGGGTCTCCTCCTCCGGCTCCAGGGAGAAACATGGCGAATGGAGCTGTGAGGAGGAAGGCTTGGACACTCTCAATGGAAAAGAGGCCACCTTAGCGGGAGGGGCCGAGGGATCCAATTCGGCCTGTCGCTTGCGGCTTCTTTCTCTCTCTCTTTTTCTCTCTCTCCCTTCTCTCTTTTCTATCCTTCTTGGCTTCTCGTTCTCCCTGAGACAAGGTAGGAGGGTGAGTCCCAGGCAGGGGAAGAGGGCCGATTCGCTGGGCAGCCGTGGCTGTCGCTACAGAGAGGGAAGGAAAAGAAGCTGATTCCGCAGGTAGAAGACCCGCCAAAATCAGCTTGTTCCTCCTATCCCTTAAGGCTCGGGGGTTGACGGCTGCATAAATCTGGCAGCCCGAATAAAGGTGCGGAACCCCAAGCAAATCACTCAATGAGTGTGACCATCCGCTGGTGACAGCTTATGGCCACACTCAGAGCACTTGGGAAAAAAAAGTCACTTTAATGACTTTCAGCCATACTAGAGACACACACAGAGCCACACAAGCGCACCTGAAAGAGGGAAAAATAGGGCCTACTAAGGGAGAATAACTACCAAAGGTGAAGGAGGAGATAAAAGCTAGGGAGAAAGAACACCCGAAAAAAGGTACTAAAATACACGCGCACACAAAAAAAAAAGTAGACTAAAAGAGAAGTCTGAAGTAAAAAAATTGCCTGGAGCTCTAAGAATCCCATGCTTGGCAAAGCCGCGGCAAACGAGATCCGAGGATTGGAAGGAGGTTGCAGTGTAGTATGGGTAAGGGGGAGAAGCTTGGAGCTCGTATCTTTTTGCTTGGTATGCTGCCGGCTCGGATCCGTGTCGGATCCGTAACCCACAGGTTGCTGATCAAATTACGTTAACTACTTCAGATACCATGTTCCCCCTCTACAGACAACCGCCCCCCTCACTCTTTCTTAAACTTGCACCTCACTCTATAGTCTACCCTGTCTCTATACTTGAGAGTAGACCAATCCAAGAATCTACTGTCCCCAACATCTTGGAATCATTCTACACCGTACCATTACACAAAGGAGGAAACTCCACCAATTCATCAAATTATAGACCCACAGCCATTCTCTCACCACTCTCAAATTCTAGAAAAATGCATACATAGCTTCTTAATTATCTTACTGACAAACACCATCAGACTCCTACACAACAAGACTTTAGGCCAAACCATGGCACATCCAGTGTCCTTTTGCAGATACTGTAGCAGAGGCCTGAGACAAAAACCTACTGGTGTCATGTCTTTTCCTTAACCTCTCAAAAGTTTTTGACAGTTTCACGCTCTAAACCACTAAGTAAACTAACTAACCTCAACCTCTCCTCCTCTGCTATTCTCTGATTCTCTAACTACTTTATCAACAGGCTACAGTCAGTCAGATGGCTTTCTATCTGCTCCCCATTCTTACCCATCCAGACTGGCATCCCCCAGGGCTCTATATTGGGACCTCTCCTTTTCAACATTTTCACAAATTACCTCCACTCTTCATGTACCACCTCCTCCCTGATACAATACGTAGATGACTCTACCCTTATCTGCTCAGATGACATCTCTCACCTCCCCTCTATTACTCAAAACAAATTCCACATCGAACAATGGCTAACTGATAACCAGCTCGTCTTTAACCCCCCCCCCCCCACAAAAAACTCCTCCTTTTCTTCCCTAAATCACTTCTCCACCATTAATACCCTTATCAAAGCTGATCCTCACACTAGACATCTGGGTATCATAACTGATGACCAATTAAAATTTGACCTCCATATACAACACTATTTACTCTAGAGAAACAAAATTCCTTGCCTCTAACTCTAAACCATCTCTGGCACAGACTTTCCTCCTTCCCTGTCTTTTGTATGCCTCTCCCATAATCACATCTCTACAATCTACCCTTAACTACCAAACTGGAACAAACATAACAACATAGCTCGATTTGCCAGCGATCAGCCGTAGAAATCCCATCACTGCCTTGCTTTAAAACAGCTTAAATGGCTTGAGTTTCCCCAGCTTCTTCTCCTTTCCCCAGCTGCAATTTACTCATACCTTACTATACCAACCCTCAGCCTGTCCTCCTCTCTCCTCTCTCATGTCTCTCTACACCCCTGTTGAACTCTATGCAGTTCTGATCAATACCCTCTTAATATCTATAAAACCAACAAATACATTGGTAAACTTCTCTATAAAAGCACTGTATCTCAAGCTTGGAACAACCTCCCACCAAATATCCGTAGCATTAACTGTGTGACCAGTTTCAGAATTTAACTTAAGAACTATCTTCTTAACACTAGCCCCTGCCCATGCCAGGACCATACTTAAGTCCCCTCACCCACACCTCTCTTTACCTATTATTCTAAATCTTTCAGCCTTCTCCTACCTATACTCTCTGTTAATAGAAACAATATCATGAATCTATTACCACTCTAGTTCTGTTTTCTGTAATATTACGTCTTACTAGGGAGAACCCAAGTACAACTCCTTTTTTCCCTAAACTCTCATCTGCTGTTCTCTCATCATTTTTATTTTTGCAACTACTTTTCATGCAACTTCTTTTACTGTAAATATATGTATCACTATAACTATGTAAATTTGCCTGCATTTCAATATATGATACAACTATGTAATATTCTTGTTTTTGAATTTATGCATGTTAACTTTTTGTTTTTTTGAACCTATGTATGTTAATATCTTGTTATTTTCTGGAGCTTTTCTCCTCGGGTCTCCACTGAAAACAGGCCTTTGGCTCAGCTGGACTAAACCAGTTAGCAAATGGCAAATAGTTAAATAAAACCCTGGCCAGTGGTAAAAGTAATCGTCGCTGCCATGGATCCCAAAACTTGGAGTATCAAACGTGCTGGAAGGGAAGAATTTTGAAACATCTTTTTGACCTGGAACGAAGTAGTCTGTATCCACGAAAGAGGAAGAGAAGATATTTGGGTGACTGTATTGAAATGAACACCAATGAATTCCAAAGTTTGAGTTGGAGTGAACTGAAATTTGTTGTAATCGACAGATAATTCTCGACTGGAGCACAGCTGGAGAAAATAGTGCCTTGTTTGAATCAATTGATGCCTGGTTGGAGCAGTTAGGAGCCAATCATCCAGGTACAGAAACATCTGGAATCCCAGCAGTCTCAGATGAGCTTCTATAACTGTCAGGCAATTTGGTAAACACCCTGGGGGCTGTGGGTGATACCAAAGAGGAGTAAACTGAATTGGTAATGACGGGCTCCCAGCTGGAAGCGTAGATATCTTTTGGAGCGCCTGTTCATTTTGATATGACAGTACACATCCTGAAGATCTTTTGCGCACATACAGCCGTCCTTGTGCAGAAATGTCAGAATGGACTGAACTGTGACCATCTGGAACTTTGTTAACTGAACCAATTGATTTGGCTTTCTGAGAACCAAAACTTGTCTTAATTTCCCCTGTCTTTTTTGGCACCAAAAAGAACCCTGAATAAGTTCCGGATCCTCACTGGTCTGGGGAGACCTCTTAGATTGCTCATTTTCTAGGAGCTTTTTCATCTCTAGAAAAGCTGCTTCACTCTGACTGGGTGGATCATCAGGGATCTTTTTCAGGACTAATGGTGGGGGCTGGAAAAATATGACAAACTATTTTTTATCCTCTGCACCCATAAATCTTTTGTGACATCTAGGCAGGCTCTATAGTGCAGGGATAGACAACCTTTGACTGCCAACAGAAACAGCTAGTCAGGCCTCCATTCAGGACAGGATCCGAGATCTCTAGACCTCTGATTATGTGGATCACCACTGCCTTTGGGGACAGTGCCTTCCATTTGAGTTCCCCCCCTCTGCCCCTGGGGGAACTGTCTCCATGTGAATCTTAACTCATTACAGCAGAGTGAGGACCACTTGAGTAGTAGAAAAATGTACATCCTCAACAGACATGGTCTTCCGTTTTTGTTTGCACCTAGAGTAGTGCAAGTCATTCACTTTGGGGCCAAACAATGAGGTTCTGCAAAAAGAAGATTTGAAGGGTTCTGCAAAATCACACAAACCACATTCAGGCATGTCTCCTAATTGAAATGCCTGAATCCACTGCCAGTGAGGTACCTTCAAGCAGCACGAGAAATCAAACTCACTGACAAACTGGAAACAGATTAAATGGTACTCAACTGCGAGGAAATTATATTCCCTTCCTTGGAAGATACGGACCCAGAAAGGGATATGGTAACTTCCTTGATCAAATCTCTGAAGTCTAATAAACTGTGCTAAATAATTCAGTGACCTCAAAGCAAAGGTCGCTGATGCATAGACATGCTTTCTAAATCTGTCCCATGCCCTAGACTCCCTGTTATGGGGGTGGACAGAGGAACTATGTTCTGATAGTTCCTTCCTTGTGGTCACAACCATGGCATCAATGGGATCTCCTTTACTACAGAGTGGATTGTCTTTTGGAGGTGCAAGGATTTTGTCTGGTCTCTTGGGTATAGGCTCAGCAGTGTCTGGTTCTTTCATACCCTCCAAAAGACCAAATTTATAAGCTCATCGGTGGACGGTGTCACCCAGGAGGTAGACGGGCTACACCCAAAAGTCTCAAGAAACATGAATTCCTCTTGGGAATTATCACTGGGACCAACCTTCTTGTTATTTAAGAAGTTCCAAGATGTCTCCAAAGGAGACATCGTCAGGTGGTGATCTGGGGGACGCTTCCCCTTCATCAAAATCAGTGTCTTCAGTGACAGACCCTTGTGGGGAGTCTAAGTGCCTCCTCTTGCATGTTCTTTTCCAAGGGATCTCCTCAGCAGGATGCTCTGGGGAGGTATTGGAAGAGACAAAGATACCCTGACAGGAGGACTTCAGACTGGCTATGGCTGGTTGTCCCGATGGAACAGATGAACAAGGCTCTGGATGCAAAACTGAATGAGACAAGAAAGTTTGATCTGAAGAGGACAGAGATGTCAGATCTCTAGACAGAGAATACTCTCTACACTATCTTGAAAGCAGAATGCCAAGGGGAAGCAGAAATCAATAGATCCAACAAAGGAGCTTCATGAACCATAGGCTCCATTCGTCCCGCTGGCAATCCACCCAAGGAGGTAGTCAGAACTGAACCATCTAACGCTGTTTTGATGGAAAGAGGTAGCTCTGTCAACTTTGGAGTTGGCTCCAACACCCCAAAGCCAGCACCGATTCTTTGGCTACAAGGGTCATCTGGCTCTAAGGTACTGAGCACCAGACCACTCACAGATACCACTGGAGTCAAAGACACCATTACCTTCAGATTTCAGGAGGACATCCCCAAGGCTTTTGGATCCAACAGATCCAAAACCGAAGTATGGCTCAGAGAAGGAGATATAATAGGTGGTGTGGCTCTATGGAGGCTCTCAGGACCCAATGGGGGGTCAAAGCCGACAGAGCTCTAATTTGAATTTCTGTCCTGAGGAACGTCCTCATCATCCTATGTACATCTCCTTCCGATAGGCTCCTGGAGGATCGAAGAGAGGAAGCCATTGAAGAAGGCCTCAAATGACACTGATGCAACTGTTAGAGGAATGTTGAAGGCAATCTAGAAGTAACAGGCTCAGAGAGTAAATTGGAGAATGGACCTGAAGAGATGTTTTGGGTCTTGGTTTCGGATCTGGCTTTCTTGAAAGTTTTGCTGGTGGTTCCAAAGAAGGAGCTGAAGTAGGACAATACAGGAATCTCTTGCATGTATACTTAGCAACAAAGTCACTATTCTTGTCTTGATTCTTTGGAGTTTGAGCCACAGCAACCATAGAATGCTTAGAAGGGATAAGACCCCTAAGTATCAGTTTGCTCTTTCCATCAATTAAGGCTCGTGAGTTGAAGCCTTTACAGATTTCAAAAATCAACGTCTAGATATTTAGGACATAAGAAATATAAACAGACTGTGTGGATGTCCGAATTGGGAACCTTGTGCCCACATGTCGCACACTTGTTGAAACTGGACGGTTTGCCAGACATATTGGAAGGTTATGGCAAAAGGAACAAACAATTTTTTACCAGGTAAGACTAAAGGATAGAAAATGTCCTCTTTTTAATGAGTATGGGGAGACAGGAAAGAAGAGAAAATTACCAACAATGGTAACAGAGGTATTACAAATAGTACAAGAAGAAAGGACTACCAGCAATGGTATTAAACAGTACTCAAGGAGTATGAGAAAAAGTGACTAATATATTAAACTAGAAGGGTAAAAGGGAGGAGAGAGAAAACTATCAAGAAAAAAGGCAGTAAAGGAAGAAACTCACTGAAATTTGAAGGTTCTTGAAAAAAGTAGTACCCAAAGCTCGAGAGCTCACAATCTATGTCTATCTCTAGTGTTATGAATACTTGTACACTGAAGAGAAGGACATCTACAGCTATGGTAAGATTTTACACATCTGTACTTCCCAGATAAGAGGTAGTTCTCTGGAATACATACCCATCTCCAGCAGGTCCTGCTTTATCACAGGTAAAGTTTAAGTCTTTAGAATGAGTAATTCTGGCATGGTTTATTTTTAGGATATGTAGGAGGTCTATCGGGGTGGAGTCTGAAATTGCCTTTTATGCCAGGCATAGATCTCCCCTCAGCAGCCCGAAGGAGAATCTGTTCCACTGTCAGCTTCTGGCCATTGCATTTATTGTAGTGGTGTCTCTTTGTGGTAATGTAATCTGAAGTCATTTTCAAAGTTACAGTTGGTGTTTCCTGGGTCATATATACACATCTGTATGGTAGGTTTAACTTTAATACTAGATTCCGGATGCCAGTATAATGTACCAGATTTATATAAAAATGTTTTCTTTTTGTCTTTGCTCAATTGTGCAGTGTCGCCACTGAGTTAAGACGCTTTTAAGAACATGAATACCATAACTTTTTGAATCAGGGCAGTAGTGCAGAGAAATTGAATGAACTGTGTAATGTTAGGCTGATAACTGTATAGAAGATTGTATGTGATGTATAATATTTGCAACCGAAAATGTGAATATGGGTTTACGTTTATATAAAAGTATAATTGTCTGTCATAAGTGATCGTTCAATAAAGATGTTTCTTGTTTAAAAAAATAGTGTTAAGGGTTCATATGTACAAAAAGAAAAGTCTAAAATAATAAATTTATAGAGAATCCTAGTTCAAGGAATAAGGAAGTTTATGCTGTAACGGTGAGGTTTAATTGTGAAACTCAATACAGAATGCCAGAATCAGAGACAGCAGATAGAAATGCAGTCAGATTTTAAAACTCTTTAATCCCTCCACACCACATGCTCCAGAGACCTCAACATTACTATAATCAACAAAACCTGCTGGAGGGACAGGTTCATAACCCAGAGACTACCCATGCTATGGAATAGACTTTCCATACATGTCAAACAAAGCACCTCACTGGCCCTCTTCAAGAGAAATCTTGATGAGTGGATGGGAAATAGAAAATTCACCCCGGGGATCACTCCAGTGGCTCTACTCGACAGCGGAACTGGTTACCAAGGTTGGGTGACACGATGCAAGGGTAATCCTATGGGCTAGGCTTGTAAAGTCTTCAGGGCCATTAGCCTAGTACACACCTATGAACCTATGTTCACAATGGCTGCAAACGAGATCTGAGAAATGTTATGTTGGTGGGACACTATTGGTAAAGGCAGGACCTCAAGAATCCAAGTATTCTACGACATGGAAGAAGCGGCCAGGTCAGATCCAAATCCGGCTGTTGAGGAATGAATGAAAATGACAACGTCAGATCATAACATTTTCTCACCCAAATAATTCTCAAGTATAAGGTTTCTAAGCTACAAGGAATGCATCAAAGCCTTATTACTTTATTTCTATCATTCATCAGCTTTCTCTGTGGTGATTTCTGCCTAGTCTAAAAGACAGCAAATGACCCTGAGCTACATGAACTTTCCTTCTACACATTTCTAAAACTGCAAATCTGCTTTAAAGACTAAACCTACACCGTAACAGAAAACAAGGCCAGCTGGGAAGACAGCTCTCTCAAACGTTCCTTGCCTGTAGAATAAGCCCTTACTTCATGTCAAACAAAGCAGATCTCTTGCTCTCATTAAATTTACTTTAGAAGATCAAATGGATAACTGCAATTTTTTCCTGGTCAGGCATTTCAATCCATTATGTGCAAGGGTAGTACGCAAACTGCAGTGGCAAGGCTCCTAATGACATTTACAATAGATTGTCTAGCATGAACCTATGAACACGGGTGCTAGGAAAGATTCTACTAAATTCTTAGCTTTCTGGAAAACCAAATTCAGGAAAAAAACTCATTCTGGCACTTATGATAATGACATTATGGATTTTATTTTGAATATCAATACCCTCCACTTATGGAATTGGGGAATTTATTTATTTTTTCCTATTTCTTGCTGCCTCAAGTTGTAACTTACATTTGGTGACTTAAAACATCACCCCTTTTTCCTGTTTCATGTCAAACTTCATGGAATCCATTTAAGGTTAATTTATTTAAAAAAAAGAGAGAAGTTATAGATAGGATGGTGCAGTGGTGCAGCTGTTGCGTTGTCACCTCACAGCAAGAGGTTCTCCGGTTTGATTCTCGGCTGGGGTGCCTTCTGTGTCGAGTCTGCATGTCCTCCCTGCATTCG
Source organism: Protopterus annectens (assembly GCF_019279795.1). NCBI lineage: Eukaryota > Metazoa > Chordata > Ceratodontiformes > Protopteridae > Protopterus > Protopterus annectens. Next base: position 1,170,504,009 of record NC_056735.1, read on the forward strand.
TTTGGGTCTTCTCCGGGTGCTCCGGTTTCCTCCCACGTTACAAAGACATGCGACCGGAGCGTTTCTCCCCGGGCCTCCGCTGAAAATTGGTTTGTTGCACATCAGACTTTTCCGGTAAACAAAAGTTAAATAGAATAAAAATAAATAAATAAGTTATCTCTGGTTTTCAAAAAGAGAAACAGCCCGCTACAATTACAGTTAAATTATTTACTAAAATTTTGATTGAAAAGCTTTTAAAAAAAAAAAAAAAAAAAAAAAGCTCAACAAGGTGATCCACTACACATTAAACTAGTCTGACAATGACGGGAGACTTCAGGCAATGAAATGAGTTGGTGATAAGAACTGTAGAAGTTTCCTAACTTGTGCTGTCTATAAAAGAATGCCTCTTGTAACAAGAAAAATTTCAATGAATGCTGCATAGGCCTTCAGAGTTAACGGTATGGCATGATGAAAATTCTTCTTAGGGAAAGAGGCTATATAATGGGTAAACTCAAATGTTATGACTTACTGTTACTCTTCACTAAATATCTGACCAGTTCTTATTCCTTACATTTTACAACAAATGGGGTTCTATGGCTTTCAATAATCATTCATAAAATAGAGGACAAGGCAGCAACAGAGAGAGAGAGAGAGAGAGAAAAAAAAACACTTACCAGCTCCATGACTGCACCCCATGGTAATAATAGTGCAAAATCCATTGTATAGCTTGTACATAGCACTCAGACTGGTCAGCTAAGAACTCACTAGGAGAGAGCAGTTAAAAACAGTATTAAATTAGATGGTTTGAAATCTTCAGAGGTTTTCTTTCAAGTATCTTTTTAAATTCTTCTGCAACACCTACAAATTAAATCTCCCCTGCAAAAATCTAAGGGTGAAAAAATGCTAGGTATCAACATGAAGTCTGAAAGCACACCACGACAGGCACATTTCAAAAATAAACTAAAATTAAAAGCTGCGGGGTCAGACTTGGGACTCTTCAATAATTTAAAAGACAAAGTAATGTACCTAGACTATAAAATAAGTAAAATGAAACAAGATGTGAAATATAAATGTGCAAAACAAATATAATTAGAACACTGCAACACAAGTAAAAATCAGAGACGATTAGTCATGTGGAGCTAAACAGATCCACAGTGGGGAAATAAGCAACAATAGAACCACCATCTGTAGGCAAATACTAACTACCCTTTACAAAGCAAAAGTCTACCAAAACTCCAAGCCCCCCATCCACAAAACCCAAAAACATAACTGCCTATGCAGAATTTGTCAGAGAAACCCTGTAAAATCATGCAAATAGCTGCAGAAAGATAGCTGTACCAATCAGAAATAAACACAGGACCGCCTCCAAAAACAAGCCACCCTGATGGAATCCCAAAATTTGTTGTATAACAGAAAGAAAAATCATGTCCAAAAAATATGAAGGACATTTCCCAGCAAGGTAAAAACTCCCTCAATCTGAACACACAACTCATGGGACAACTCAAGTCCACCAAAGCCAAATTTGAGTTAATAAACATGCCAAACTAATGTTGAACAGAACCACCTACACAGAGCCACAAAATATAGCAAATCTGGCTGATAAATACAGCTCCAGCTTTACCCCTCTATCACTTCAAGTGCCCCCTCCCAGAACACTGCTTCGATGGGCCTTAATATCCCAGAATGCCTCATGAATAGCATAAAATGACTTGTCAAGTCTGCTAAAATCTTTATTTAATCATAGACTAAGAAAAATATGGTCAAGGGACAATTGGTTATAATTGTAAGAATGTATTCTGATTAAAACACTTTTCTCCAAGACGTGGAGAAAGTTTTTAAGATGTTTTTAGGTAAACTACCCCCAAGATTTTTTTAACAAAAATTTGGGATGAAAGATGAAATGATTAATAACCAATTTTTACTTTTAGTTTAAGTCTATTAAACTTCAAATTTGTATAATTGGAAAGTGAGTTTGAATTTTTACTTGGATAAACGTTATTTATACAAGGCACCATGTCAGCCTTTTGGTTTTCTTGTTTGGTTTACTATTCTGCAGCTGCACGATCACACACTAGAAGTGCTTAGTTTTTCTTATAGGTGTTATTTATGTTTATTTATTTTATTTTACATTTGTTGACTGGGCTAATCTAACTGGACATATGTCCATTTTCAGTAGAGGCCCAGGGAGAAAAGCTCCAACAGTATTATGCAATGCTATACAAGTGTCGGGGAGAAAAGCTCCAACAGTATTATGCCATGTTATACAAGGGTCAAAGACTGCAAGGCATATACAACAGGAAAACGCGTCTTGATTGATTACACATAAAAAACCCTTACAGATATGTTTTTGCTATGCAAAAAAACAAAAAAGGACTTTCATAGGTTCATAGGTTCATACTAGGCTATCTGCCCAAGGGCATTTATAAGCCTAGCCCATAGTTATGTGGCTTTCGCCACCCCTTTAGTTTGAATAAAAACTATGCCTATCATTTTTCTGTGCCTCTGTCAAGCAGTGACACTGAAGTAATCCCTGGGGTATATCTGCGATCTCCCATCCATTGGTCAAGATTCCTCTTGAACAAGGCCAGCGAGGTGCTCTGCCTCACATGTACCGGGATTTTGTTCCACAGCATAGGGAGTCTCTGGGTGATGAATCTGTCCCTCCAGCACGTTCTATTTATAACCGTGTCAAGGTTTAAGTCTCCCGCCCTTGTGGTTCTGAGGGATCTAGATTTTTTGAGGTGAAGCATATTCATCAAATCTGGGTTTGACATGGCCTTATATGTCAGGCACAGGTCACCTCTGTGCAAGCGGTATGAGACTGAATAAAGCTGGAGTTCTTTCAGTCGGGCAGCATAAGACATATTTTTGAGACCCTTTATCCTTTTGGTGAGGAACTTTTGGGGCCTTTCAAGCTGCATCAGGTGTCTGGGTCAGATACATTCCGAACGGGGCATTGTACTCAATCATAGGTCTAATGAGTGATGAGTACAGGGGGACGATGACCTCCCTTGATCTAGATGTGAATCCCTTCATGATCAGGTGGGCGATATAGAAGGTTTTCCTAACTACTTTAGCAACATGAGTGTCAAGCGAAGACTACTGTCAACTTGGGTCCCCAGATCCCTGATGACTTTTTCTGTGCTCAGTGGATTGTCACCTATATGGTAGCTAGGGGTAACCTTGTTTTTCCCGAAGGGTATGACTATGCATTTTTTGGCGTTTAACTTCAGGCCATGGCTCTGGCACCAGTTATCCGTTTCTGTGAGGCCCTTCTGGAGGATATCTGTGTCAGATGTGTTTTCGACTATGGCCCAGTTTGCAGTCATCTGCAAACTTTGTCAGCCATAACCCTCCTGTGTTTGCTTGTACTTCAGAAAAGTAGATGCCGAACAAGAGTGGACCCAGGACTGAGCCCTGTGGGACACCACTTGTGACAGGCTTTGAGTCTGACATGGCTCCAGCAACTCTGACCCTGTGGGTTCTGTCGCTTAGCCAGTTTGCAACCCATCTTGTGATGTATGGGTTTACATTCAAGCTGATGAGTTTTCGATGATACCTGAGTGGGGTATTGTGTCGAAGGCCTTTGCCAGGTCGAGGTAGGCTGTATGGACTGCCTTTCCTCATCAATGGCCTTGGTGACTGTCTCGAAAAAGTCAACCAAGTTTAAGAGGCAGGATCTGCCTTTGACAAAGCCAAACTGGGTTGGATCCAAAGTCTGCAAGTTCCCTATGTCTTTATTTATGAGTTCCATTATGATCCTCTCCATGGCTTTGCAGATAAGGCTTGTCAAGCTAATGGGGCGGTAATTTCCAGGGTCTGTGGAGGCACCGCCCTTATGAAGTGGGACCACAGTCGCCGTGCGCCACTCCTTGGGTACGTATCCGGAGGTGAGGCTAAGATTAAACAGCTGTCCTAACTGTGGGTTTAATTCCTCGTTGAGTTCATGAAGCACACAGCCGGGGACACCATCCGGTCCCATGGATGCTGTGTTTTTGCCTTAGTGAGGGCAGTTCTCACCTGGGCGTTGGAGATGTTTGGGGGCTACAATCCTCTGGAATAGATATCTCTCCTTTTGGGGGAGGGAGAAGTTTGCACTGAACCTGTCAGCCAGTATGTTAGCAATGTGTGTAGGTTCAGTAATTTTCACATCATTTTGAACTAATTCTGAGCATATCTGGGAGTTTCCTCCTAGGTTTCTAACATAGCTAAAGAAGGCCTTATGATTGTCTTTAGAGTCCTTGGCGATTTTCTCTCAAAATTTGCCTTGGATGATTTTATGAGAGCTCTTAGTTTTTACTTATGATGATCAAAGGTGTCTTACCTTTCAAGGATTTTGCTCTATCTTGTAGTAGCTTTCTCCTTTTGTTGTAGAGCTTGTTTATGGCTGGGGTCCACCAGACTGGACGCTTGCCTTTGGTACAGAGAGTCTTAGTTTTGTTTGGGATTGCCTGATCCATGCAGTCCTGTAGGTGCTGGTAGAAGGCATTTGTAAGTGATTCAGCGGTTTGAGTAATGTTTACCACTGGCTCAGGGGCCTTAAAGGAGACCACACTAGTTTTAGAAGTGTGAAATCGGCTTTTGAGAAGTTTTTCACTGTGGTCTTTTTGTTTCAGGTGGGGGGATGAGGACCTCCAGCGAGATTAGTTTATGATCTGATCTCACCAGTGAGGGGTATACTTCGGTGTTGAACATTTTGATCCCATGTTCGTGATGATGAGATCAAGTATGTTTTCACCTCTTGTGGGGATGGTGACTAGTTGTTCCATGGCATTTGAGTTTATGAACTCCAGGAATCTTTGGGTTAGAGTGTTCGGGCTTGAGTAGTGTTCCCAGTCTATATTAGGGTAGTTGAAGTCACCTAGTATGATGGTGTTTGGAGATAGATTTATCCCTCCAATGTTTTCAGGAAGGCCATGTGAGGTTCCTGAGTTTGAGAGGGTGGCCTGTAACATGCTACAAATTGCAGAGCAGTCTTGCCTATGGTTAATTGCACCTGGATGGTCTCAGATGCATCGTGCGTTGCCACCAACCTTGAGGTGTGGGTGTCCTTTATGAATATGGACACCCCCTCCTTTCTTGGTGTTGTCCGGATTTTGGGGCGGGCGTATGATATGAGGTGAAACCTGTTAGTGCTGGGGTGCTCTCAGGAGCCTTGAACCAGGTTTCTGTCACAGCACAGACATCGATGTTCTCCATATTGAGAAGGGCCTCGAGTGCGTGCATCTTGAGATTGAGACTTCTGGCATTGAGCAGCATTACCCTTAGTTTTTTCCTTTTTGGTGTTCTAGGGTGGTAGGTTTAGAATTTGAGCCTTGCCTAAAAAGGCACTATGGGGTGGCAAGAGCCTTTGCCAATATCCGGAAGCCCAGGGTGACAGGTGCAAGCCGTCCCTTGCGAGCAGCGTGGCTTGTCCAGCATGTCATCCCAGGCAGACAGACATTGGATCCCCTTTGAATGACACCAGAATTTAAGCCAATTATTAAAGCTGATCATCTTATCACTGTATTGTGGCATCATTCTAGGTGAAGGTAGGATACTGCTCAAGGTCAGGGTCATACCTGCCTGGGCTACATAATCAGAGAGCTCCTCGGCGTCCCTTTTCATGTAGTCCAAGGAGTGCGTCTCAGGTCGTTGACACCAGCGTGGACAATGACTGAGTCGTGCTTGTACCTGCTGTTGAGAGACCTGAGTGCTTGCGTTATGTGGCGGATTCTAGCGCCCGACAGGCAGCTTACTGTGACCTTCTCCTTACTCAGTCTGGTGAGCGGGGCGTCAGTGTGTCTGACTATGGAATCACCAATGACAAGTGTGTCTGGCATTTTGTTTGGCCTTAAGGGCTGTGACTGTTTGACACTCTGACTGTGTGGTCTATGTGTTGCATGTGTTGGGTCGTGAGGTGGTATTTGTTTGGGTGTCTGCTTTGGTGGCCTCTGCTGTTTTGGTAAATTTTGACCAGAGCCTCCGAGTATGTCTTTGTGTGAGTATGTGTATGATTTGAAGTTGTGATGGTACCATGTGTGACTGGGTATGTATTGTGTGTGGTTGCCTTCTCCTCCTGTCTGGTCTTGCCAGTCCTATGTTGAGAGAGCTCAGCCTCCAGTTTGGCCGTATAGTTGCATCTCTCGCATGTATTTGTGTTTTGTGGGAGAAGGAGAGGATTGTCTGTGTACATGAGGCAATTGTAACATTGCCTCAATATTCCCAGGTTCACCAGTTGAGCTGGAGAGGACACTAGCAACTGATCCCTCGACATACTAGAAGTAGTAGATAAAGAACTTTCAAAGGACTCCGGGGGAAGTGGGTTTTGGGCTGGTGGGGTACTATCTATAATAAGAGTGCTTTATCAAGGTGCAAGTACTGTAGGAGTAAGTGCTAGGCTTTACAGATAGAGAATAGTCTACTTGGGAATCAAGTAGAGATGAACTTTTCAGTTATAGGTGAATATAAGCATTTAGCCAAAATTACATATAGACAGATTGTCAGAGAGAGAATAAAGAAACTTATACAACTGGTATCTGATGAGCATTATGTATACAGAAATGTGGACGGTAAAGAGATATCAGAAAAGGCTAGCAGTTATTATATTGTAGTATTACAGAACTGGAATAATAATTTTTTTTTCTTATATCATGTCCCTTAAAAAAAATAGTGGAGAAATAAGTCATCAGAAAAAGTGTTACAGGCATTTCATGATGATATGGCTGGTGGAGAAAGTATTAGTCAGGATTAGTACATGGGCATAGCCAAACGGGTTTTAGGAAGGATCTAAGTTGCTTCTTGAAAAGTGGAGTAGAAGTAAGAGATGTTATCTCACTTGGAAGCTTGTTCCAAGTATTTCCAACAGAGTTGGCGAACAGGCAGTCATCAGATTTATTGTTGGATTTAAGGGCCGCTACAAGTAGTTTATTAGCTGATCGTAGGGTTGCGAGATCTTTATAAGGGCTAATAATGTTAGAGTATTGGAGTGTTGGTGGGATGATACAAGATCTTGTGGTTGATAGTAAGTTGCAGTAGAAGAAATTGGTTTTGCAATTCCAGCCATCCTAATTGTTTAAGATTTTTAAAATGGTGGGTACGAAAAGGGACTCTAGTGGCAAATCTGGAGGTTATTATATGAGGTAGCCAAGTTTGTTTAGATTGCTTTTGGAAAGGTTTGTATAAATGGGGGAGGCATAGAGAAGGGTACATATTAGGTGTGTTTGGGCAATAGTAGTCCTGGCTGAAGGTGTAAGAAAGGGTTTATGCCTATACAGGAAACAGAGTTTTCTATTGACTGGATTTAATGGTTATGTTTATGTGCGAGTCAAAGTTAAGATTGTGATCAACTGTAACACCTAAAAGTTTGGTGGTAATGCTGGGTGCTACTGTAGTGCCATTATTTGAAGTAACTGTGAAATTGATAAGGGTGGACTTCTGTGTCGGTGTGAACAGTAATAATTTAGTTCTTTTTTTGGGGGGGGGGTTAAGGAGGAGTCAGTGTTTATGGAACCAGTTTTCCACTAAGATAAAAACATTTTGGGTACTGGACAGCAGTTCAGCAGAACCCGCGGCACTGATTAGTGTCGAATCATCTGCATATTGTATGCAGGTGGTTTGAGGAAGGGAAGTGTTCAGATCATTAATGAAGATAGAAAGAAGGAGAGGTCCCAAAATAGAGCCCTGTGGGACTCCCAAGGTGATAGGGAGCTGACTGGATAGGTTATTGTCCCAGAGGACTGCTTGTTGTCTATTTTCTAGATAAGACTTGAACCACTGTACTGCCTGAATGTCTAATGATAGTGATTTAAGTATATCTAACATATGGTGATGATTAACTATGTCAAAAGCTTTGGATTGGTCCAAAAAGAGAGTTGAGAAGAAAGTAGGCTATTATTACGATTTTTTTTAACAGAGTCTAAAAAGGATAAGAGTGCAGTTGTAGTACTGTGGAATGGCCTAAAGCCATGCTGGCAGTCTGCTAGTAGGTTGTTATGGAAGAGATGTTCAAGAAGTTGCAAATGAATACATCTCTCCATGATTTTTGCTAAAGGGGAAAGTAGGGCTATGGGACAGAAGTTAGAGAGTTCATTTGAGTTACCTCCCTTATGCAATGAGATAATATGTGAAACTTTCCAGAGAAATGGGATTGAACCTTCTGCAATGATTCTGTTAATCAAGATGGAAATAGGGTAGGCAAGTACTCCAGCTGCAATTTGCAAATACTCAGCTGGATGGAGGTCTGCTGATAGTGTACATGGCTTAAGTTTAAGAAGTAAGGTATGGATGAGAGATGTTGGAACTGGTTGCAGATGTAGATCAGGGGGAATATTGGATAGAGAGAGTCGCTCAGAGGTGCTAACAGGTGATAAGGTATTTGCTAAAGACTGAACGGTTTCAGAAAATAATTTGTTAAAGGTGTCCGCAATGTGGTTGGGGGAAGTCTGAGTCAAATTAAATGGGGTAGGAGTTTTGGAATGTCCTGGGTGAAGTAGTTTACTTATACCCAACCAGAATTTTTGTGGGTTTTGGCGTTGAGTTTGTTGGAGTTTAAGGTAATAGTGTTTTTTATCAAGGAGAATTGATTTTTAGTGGCATTTCTAAGCGGTCTAAAGTTTTGATCAGTTGGGTTTCTAGTATTTCTCCATCTGGACCAAATTTTATTTCTTTGAAGCATTTTGTGCCTGGTCTCTTTTGTGAGCCAAGAAGCAGATTTGCTCCTAGTTCTGCAAGAAGGTATTGTTAAAGTATAAGACTGTTTTGTCAAGAGGTAGGTATGTTAGGGGTGACCAGTTACAAGCTTTGAGCTTGGCCTGGTAGCTAACTGGGTTAAGATTTTTCTTGTTCCTGGTAGTTTTAAAGACTATTTGGGTGGGGATAACTGTCTTTTGTCTGGTTATATAGAGTGGTCACTAATGTAATCAGGAAGAATGCCTGTTTTATAGGAGAGGGGATATCTGTTAACTAATATCCAGTCTAAGGTGCTTTGTTTGTTGCTAGGTTTGTGGGTTCTAATTGGGGAGGTGATGGTTTGGTAGAACCCATAAAGATTACTGTGAGTAGTTGGTTTGGCAGAAGTGCAACAAATTCCACTCAATATTAAAGTCACCTAGGAGTATGGCTTCTTGAGGGAAAGATGTGAAGAGCCAGCTAAGGGCATTTTCAAGAGTATTGATGTTATTACCTGGAGGGATATAGGAGCAGATTATGTATAGGGATTTATTTGCATTAATATGGGGCTTAGAGACTAAGATTTTGGCATTAGTAGGTGATGGAGGTTTTCTATCTAGTGGAGAAACTAGTAATTCAGATTTGAACAGTATTGCTACTCCACCACCCTTTTAATTTAGCTGATCTAGTCTCAGGATGTTATAGCCAGGTGGGATTATGTCACTGTCCCTGGTTTCTGGTTTGAGCCACATTTCTGTTAAGCATAATATGTCAAACGAATGAGTGCCTAAGAGGGTGTGTAGCTGGGTGATTTTATTGTTTAAGATAAGTATATTAAGGTGGGCTATGAGTAGAGAGTTAGGGGAGCTAGTGGGAGTCTGAAAAGAGGTGGGGTGGAGAGGTTGGGGGTTAGGGATGGTATTACTAGGACCAGGGTTGGGATGGATGTCTCCATGTACAAGTAGGTTTTGTTGAGAACTATGTGAAAGTTTCAAGGGTATATTGAAAATAGGGATGGTTTTCTGGTTTGGAGATACTTAATATGGGTTAATCTATGAAAATGTGGTAGCAGGTAAGATGATGAGGATGTTATGTTGCTGTGGGTTTGTGAGGCTAGGAGAGTGAGTGCAGTTGTTTGTTTTAAGGGGTGGTGATATTTAGTAAAGCTAAGGTATTCATAGCAGGTGAGAGGATGTGATACAAGTAGAGTAGTAAAAAGTATAATAAAGAGGAAACCGTTAAGGTGTCTTGGTCTGCCAGAGAAGGACATAGTAGGGGAAGGTTAACTGAAGTAATCAGAAATAGGTTTATAGAAGGATAGGTGAGGAGTGGAGCTGTTTAAGCTGAAAGTGATAAAGGAAGGAAGGAAGTAATTAAGAGCTAAACCGTTCATATTTAATGAGATGGAGTAAGCTATTGGTTGAAGTAGGATGGGACAGTGGCTATAAAGGTATAAGGTTAAGTATACTGGGGGTAGGGGAGTGGAGTGAGCCCGAAGGGTGAACAGAGCGGGCTAGAGCAGATAAGGCGAGTACAGCAGAAAAAAGTATCAGCTGTCTTCAGAGATTTGGCTTTAGTAATAAGGGTTTAAAAATGTATTAATTACTTTTGGGGGATACAAGTGATATAGAACATTACATGTGGGTTGTTTTGCATAGAGAATAAAGAAGTTATGTCTTACCATAATGTTCCATCTGTATTGTTGATCCTCGTTCAGTCATTACGTATGGGTTTCGGTTCCGGGCTCAGAACCGAGCCGGCCATTTTCCAAGCTCGCGTCAGCTCCAAACTCTCGAGCTAAACTCTTACCCACAATTCCCCTCTCCCTGTTACCTCAGATTCAGTTTGCAAGTTAAAGAAGGTAGAGGCTACCTCTGGTCAAATAACCTGAGAACTGGATGGTGAGATCCACTAGAAACCACAGGAGGGGAAGGAGGGAGGGTCGTAATGACTGAACGAGGATCAACAATACAGATGGAACGTTATGGTAAGACATAACTTCTTTATCTGATATTGTTAATCCTCGTTCATTCCTTAAGTATGGGACAGAGTCCCCAGCTACCTCTATTCCTGGGAGGCTCTCATGGAAGGACATTCCTGAGCACCACAGAACCGAAAGATGCTCTTCCCCTGGAGGTCAAATCCAATTTGTAATGACTGATGAAGGTATGAGGCGTAGTCCAAGTTGCAGCTGCACAGATGTCATGTAAAGAAGCTCTGGCATGAAAGGCAGCAGAAATTGCCACCGACCTTGTTGAATGAGCTTTCATGGTAGTAGGCAATGAGATATTACGTTGTGTGTAAATAAAGGTCACACAGTCCTTCAACCATCTAGCTAATGTGACCTTAGCAACAGCCAATCCTAATCTAGATCCAGAAAAAGCCAAAAATAACTGGTCAGATTTACGAAAGGGTTTAGTCCTGTTTAGATAAAAACGGATTTGCCTGTGTATATCAAGGGTATGTACGCAATACTCTCCTCTGTTTGAATGGTTGGGAAAGAAAACTGGCAATTCAATGGCTTGATTAATGGACATTTCAGGGATCACGTTAGGCAGAAATGATGGATTAGTTCTGAGAGACACTCGATCTCTATGAAAAATAAAGTATGGACTCTTGATATATTTCTGAACTTCAAGCTTTATGCATCTGGCAGAAGTAATAGCGACCAAAAACAAGGTTTTCCATGACAAATACTTGAGGTCGCAAGAAGAGGCTGGTTCAAAAGGTGCCATTGTCAGAGCTTGTAGAACTAAGGATAAATCCCATGGTTGAATAGGTTCTCTAAAAAGGTGGCTTCAGATGATTCACACCTTTTAAGAAGGTCTTGCACAATTTATGAGACATAACAGAGGAATCTTGGACACCCTCATGAAAATTAGAAATTGCAGCCAAATTAACTCTAATGGTAGAGGCCGATAGACCCGATTGAAACAGGTCGGCCAGATAGTCTAGTATTATCGACACTGGTGCTGAAAAGGGGTCTACTTGTTTATCTTTCAGCCAGCAGGTAAACCTTTTCCACTTGCTCAGATAAGTAATTCTAGTGGAAGACTTATGAGAAGCAATGAGAATATCACATACTGGTAAAGAAAGCTCATTCTGTCTGGCAATCAATGGAATTGGAGTAGCCAAGCCGTTAGCTTCAGGCTGATCAGGTTGGAATGAATCAGGTTCTGTGGGTGTGAGATCAACTCCGGGATTGGATGGAGGATCCATGGTCGATCTAGTAGGTGAGGCCAAAGGAATGGGAACCAAATATGTCATGGCCAATATGGTGCTAAGAGGATTACCTTGCTCTTCAACCACCGGGCTTTCTTCAGAAACTGGGGAATGAGAGGAAAGGGCAGAAATGCACAGAGAAGACCCGAGGGCCAATCGTGGTCTAGAGCGTCCCTGGGTGACTGTCCCGGAGGGGGAATCAGGGCGAAGTAGTTGCTGTATTTGTAGTTGGTCAGGGATGCAGAGAGGTCACAGCAAGGACGGCCCCAGCGGTGGAAGATCTCCGCCGCTATCAAGGGATTCAGGGACCACTAGTGAGGTTGAAGAATGCACCTGCTGAGTCTGTCTGCTATCACGTTAGGACTCCCGGGAATGTGCATTGCTAGAAAAAAACGGTTGGTAGCCATCACCCATTGCCATATCCTCATGGCCTCTCGACATAGGGGTAAGATTTGGTTCCACCTTGCTTGTTGATGTACCAGACCACCGCCATTTTGTCTGAATGAACTGCAATTGTCCCAGATGGCAGCAGGGGATGGAATGCTTGCAACGCCAGAAGCACCGCCCTCAGCTCTAGAACATTTATATGCAGATGGGCCTCCAGTTGGGACCAAGTGCCTTGGACTGTCTGTCCCTGACATAGACCCACCCCACCCCATCAGGGAGGCGTCTGTGGTCACTGTGGCCTTGGGTTGCTGGGGGGGAAAGGGGCGAGACCATTGAGAGAGATTGCATGTTATCCACCAATTTAAATCCAGTTTGCACCTGTGGGTTACTTGAATAATGGCTGAAAGAGGATGCTGAAAAGGATACCATTGGGAGAGCAGTAGCCATTGTAGAAGCCTCATGTGAAACCTGGCCAGGGGAACAATGGGGATGGAGGCTGCCATGGAACCAAACAGCTGTAGAACCGAGTGAGCTGTGGATTTTTCCTTTGAAATGATTGGAATTAGTTGTTGCTTTATCCTTAAAATTCTGTGCTCTGGAATAGCAGCTCTGCAGTTTTTTGTGTCCAAGATAACCCCTATGAATTCTGTCAACTGAGATGGGGTGAGACTGGATTCCTGACTGTTTATGGTTATGCCTAGCCTTTGAGCAGCGAGGAGAGAATATGCCAGGGCTTTTTCCAGCAGATGTCTGGTGGGGGCAGAAATGAGCCAGTCGTCTAGGTATGGAAACACCTGGAATCCTTGAAGTCGCAAGTGAGCTGTGACAACTGCCATGCACTTTGTGAACACTCTGGGGTCTGTAGAGTCCGAAGGGCAATACTCTGAACTGGTAGTGACTGGCTCGCGCACGGAAGTGCAGAAATCTTCTTGATGGGCTGTCCACCTTTATGTGGTAGTACGCATCTTGATCTATAGAGCACATCCAATCGTCTTTTTCCAAAAGCGGGAGGATAGACTGTATAGTGACCATCTGGAAATTTTGTACTCTCTCAAACTAGTTCAAACCACCGAGATCCAAAATTGGTCTCCAGTCCTCTGTTTTCTTTGGCACCAAAAATAGTCTTGAGTGGAATCTGGATCCTATCTGGTCTGGAGGGACTATTTGAATGACTCATTTTCTTAGCAGCTTTTCTATCTCTAGTGCTGCTTCTTCCCCTTGACTGGGTGGAACGCCGGGAAGATTTTTTGAAGGGACGGGACAAAGATCGAAGGGGATATGATAACCTCTGGTTATGATCCTTTGTACCCAAGAATCGGTGGTGATGGTTAGCCAGGCAGAAGGGTACAAGGAGAAACGTCCCCCAACCACTTCCAGAGGAAAGGTTTGGGCCGCTCTTCAGGAGCGCTGGTAGGATTGACCAGGGTAAAAATCCCAAGAACCCTGGTTACGCAGTCCCCCTCTGCCCCGAAAGGAGCGTCTTCCTTGTGAGTTTCCCCCTATGCCTCTGGGGGAGAACTCTGCCTGTGTGTCACGGAAAGGACCCTGAGATTTCTTGAACCATATCCTCCAACTCTTTTGGTTTCCGGAGAAAGCACGTTGAAGGGAAGAATAACTGACACCTACGGCAGAAAGGGTCTTACCGTCTTGTTCACATCTGGCCAGTGTGCTTTTAACTTTGGGCCAAAACAACGAGGAGGGCTCAATGGGGGCATTAAGAAAGGAAGACTTAAAGGGTTCAGCGAAGTTGCACAAGCGCATCCAGGCATGTCGTGTCAAGACCGCAGCTGAACCCGCCGCTCTAGCTGTTCCTTCTGATGTGTGAAATATCAGTCGCATAGAGGAGTTAGATATAGACTCAATGGTGGCCAGCTGAGAGGGCACTGTCATGGACCTCATCAGACACTGCACCAGCCAAGGTTTCAGAGAGCTCAGAAATTAGATCCCATTGAAGCCTGGTAAAATGTGCCATATAATTCAGGGACCTGATAGCAAAGGTCGCTGAAGCAAAGGTGTGCTTCCCTATTCTGTCCAGGGCCCGGGACTCTGTTAGGCGGATGGACAGTCTGGCTTTCTTCTTCTGCCAAATCCTTTTTTGTTGCGGCCGCCTCCACCAAAGCATCTACAGAAAGACCTTTGGACCAGTGGGGATCTGAAGCAGGAGGGGACAAGATCTTATCTGGCCTCCGGGGAATAGCTTCAGCAGTATCAGGGGCCTTCCAAGCACACTGCACGATGAACCTGACAAGTTCATCGGCAGGTGGAGTAACCCAGGAGGTAGTGGGCCGGGCGCGAAAAGCCTGCAGAAACACAGATTCCTCAGGGATCGGATTAGAGGGCTGCCAGTCACCTCTCTGTTTCAGGATTTCAAGGATATCGCCAAAGGATACCTCAGAGGGTTTCCCCCTCATCGAAATCTGTGTCTTCAGTGAGAGACTCCTCTGTGGAGTCCATGTGCTTCTTCTTACACAAACTTTTCCGGTGGACCTCCTTAGTGGGAGAAGCTAGAGAAGACAACGGAAAAGTGGATTCCTGAAGGAATATGTCCTGAGGCCCTTGCACCCAGTGTCTGCTAGGTGCGACTTGTGAAACCAGTGTACCAGAGGAGAGTGGAGGTACACAGAGTCCGGTATTGCCAGCAGCAGCGAAAGCCTTCTCCATCAGTTGGAAGGCTGGTCCACCCGGAGAGGAGTGTATGTCAAGGACAGGGGGCACTCCTCCCCTAAGTGGCTCAGCCTGCTGACTCGGAGTCCCTGGATGGCTGTGGAGCAGCAAGCTATGCGTATCACAGCTGACATCCTGGGTCGTAGCAAAACTTTCCTGCCACAAAGGCAACTGCAGTTCCTTAGTGAGATCCATAAAGGGAACTGCAGAAGAGGAAGACTGTACTATATCCATGGACTTCAAAGGCAATGAAGGAGGAGAATAAAAAGGTGTATTTAGAGATGGGTGATCACCTCCTAAGGAAGGATAGCTCCTGGGGGGTGGAATACCTCTGGCCAAGAATGCCTGGTCCACAAGATGCAACACATCATGTTCAGAAAGACTTCTAGTGGACCTAAAAAGAGACTGAGGGAGAAACAGGTCTGTCCCCACAAAAGAAGAAGACACTGAGCCTATCTCATCTGACTGCACCGAGGACAACGGTGCCAAGAGACTGAACTACTGTTGTCTGCACCAAAGTAGTCATCGGTGCCGATGTCATTGTCTGCACCGACACAGGGATCGGTGCCGAAGTGGTTGTCGGTGCCAAAACTGGAACCGACAAAACTGGAGTCAGTAATAAAGGCCTCCATTCTGAGGAAGATCTTGGAGCCGACGCGGTCATGGTCTGCGCCGACTGAACAGTCTGTGCCGATACAGTGGTAAAGGTCTGAACCAAGGAGCCCCTCGGTGCCGAT
Source organism: Protopterus annectens (assembly GCF_019279795.1). Classification (NCBI taxonomy): domain Eukaryota; kingdom Metazoa; phylum Chordata; order Ceratodontiformes; family Protopteridae; genus Protopterus; species Protopterus annectens. Next base: position 1,170,519,647 of record NC_056735.1, read on the forward strand.
ATGTGGAAGGCTGCAGGAGAGAACGGAGCTGAAATCACTAATGGAGCCGAAGGCCTCTGTGCCAAAGTTTTGGGCACCGAAAGAACTGGGGCTGACAGAGAGCTCCAGAGACGAAATTTTTGCCTTTTTAGATTTTGGTTGGTGAGAGTCTCCAGTCGGGGACGAAGGCAAGGATTTAGCCTTAGTAGAAACATCCATTTTCTTATAGGCTTTAGGACGGGTTGAGACCTCTGACCCAGAAATAGCCTCTGAAAAGGGAGATTTTAGAAGTCTCTTCAGTATCAGCCTATTTTTCCTTTCTAACAAAGTTCTATTAGAAAAGTTTTCACATATAGTACAAGGTGGTTCAACAGATAAATGGGAAGCTCCCAAACAAACACAAAGAGTGTGCATCAGAAGTAGGCAGTTTGCGTCCACAATCAGAACATCGCTTAAAGCCCACTCTACCCTTTTTATCTGCCATATTAACAAAAAGAAAAGTACAAACAATGGTACAAGAGAGTACCCGAAGGTATGAAAAAGAAACTGATTACCAACGATGGTAAGGAGAAATTACCTTGCGGTAAAAAGGGAAAGTAAAGGACATAAAACTGAGGAAATTATGAACGCTAGATGCGATAGGGCAAGAAACAATAAAATATCAACTTTTCTGACAGAAAAATAATTTGTAAAGCAATTAAACAACAATTGACTACTTAACTCAAGAGAAGTAGCTTGACATGACCGGATGGCAACACGGCAAATGAAATCTGGGGTAACAGGGAGAGGGGAATTGTGGGTAAGAGTTTAGCTCGAGAGTTTGGAGCTGACGGGAGCTTGGAAAATGGCCAGCTCGGTGCAGAGTCCGGAACCGATACCCATACGTAAGGAATGAACGAGGATTAACAATATCAGATGTAATATTAAACAGTGATTAGAATGGCGAGTAGGACTGTTAAAAATCTACCCGCATTTGGTTTAAGACCTTGGGGATAATCTATTTGTGCTGATTTATATATTGGTAGATGCTGTCACCTAGTGGTCAGATGGGATATCAAAGTAAGAGAGCTAGGCAAAAACCTATTCAAAGAATAATAAAGTCTAGGTTAGGAGAGAAAGGGGAGAGAAAATGGTTAGGGGTCTGTGGTAGGCTGCTAAAGCTCGCACATGGCAGGGCTAACTCAAAACGTAAAGGCTGTACAAAAGCAATTAGTAGTAAATTAGGTATTGGTAACATACATTAACTACTTGTGCAATATCAGCTTTCTAAAAAGTCTGGATATCAGTCGGCTTCAGGGTGCCTTCAGGGCATAGTAGGAGATTAGCCTTTAATTTGTGAGGCAGGGAGGGTGCACCCGGATGCACGTTTGCTGTAAGAGAGGGAGAGACAACACAGGGTTAGATATTATAGAGGATGGAGAGGAGAGGTAGAGGGGGAGGGCAAGATGTTAGACCATAGTCCGAGGAGAAATGAGTTGATCGGTTCAGTTGGAGGTTCATAGGTGTTTACTAGGCTAATGACCACAAGGGCCTTTTTAAGCCTAGCCATGCATCTCAAATCTCTGACAAGTTCTGATACCCTTGATAAGTGTAGGCATGGGCCTGGGAGATGAACCATTTACAGGTTATCCGTTTGCATTAGACAGGTGCCAAACTAGGGATGAATTTCCGGTTTCCCATCCAATTTTCCAAGTTGCACTTGAACTGGATTAGGGAGGAACTCTGGTTCACATGGATGGGGAGCCTGTTCCATAGATGGGGTAGTCTCTGGGATACATAGCCATCTCACCAGCAGGTCCTATTATATGACATGCATGGTTTAATTCTTTAGAACGGGTAATTCTGGATACTGTTTTGTGGATATGCAGGAGGTCCATCAGAGTGGGGTCTGATATGCCCTATATGCCAGGCATAGATCTCCCTTCAAAAGCCTGTAGGAGACAGAATACAGTGATAGGGCCTTGAGGCAGTCTAAAGACATATTACTTACGCCCTGTATTCCTTTAGTGAGGAACCTCTGTGGACGTTCCAGTTGTTGGATATGCCTGGTTAGGTACATACTAAAGGGATCATTGTACTCAATGATAGGTCTGATGAATGTGAATACAGTGGAACAAGGACTTCCATGGACTTAGATGCCATACCTTTGTTTATAAGTTGAGCAACACAGAATAATTTCCTCACCATTGTAGGCACATGATGATCAAAGGCTAGATTACTATGCGTGTCCCCTAAGTCCCTAACTACTCGGTCAACTCTAAGGGGTGTGCTGTCAATATGATAGTTACCAGGGATGGATGACTTCCCAAAGGATACTATTATGCATTTCTTGGCATTTAGTTTTAGTCCATGACTCTGACACCAGTTGTCTGTCTGTGTCAGCCCATCCTGGAGAACATTTGTGTCAGTGTGAGATTCAATGACAGCTCTTAATTTCCAGTCTGCAAATTTAGTAAGCCAGAGACCACTGACATTGGCCTTGGCTTCTGAGAAGTAAATGCCAAAAAGGAGCGGTCCAAGGAATGATCCCTGAGGGACCTCATTTGTGACTGACCTCTTTGCAGAAATGGAGTCCACAATTCTAACTTCCTGAGTCCCGTCTGTGAGCCAGTTGGCTATCCACAGGGTGACATACGGGTTTGTACCTAACCTCTCGAGTTAGTCAACAATGCCAGAGTGAGGTATTGTGCCAAATGCCCTGGCAAAGTCAAGGTAGGCAGTGTGAACGATTCTGCCCTCATCCATTGCTTTGGTGATCTTCTCAAAGAAGTCCACCAGGTTGAGTAGGCATGACCTGCCCTTGAAACCAAACTGGGTTAGGTCCAGTGTCTGAAGATTTACTATATCTCTATTATCATCTCCATGATAATTCTTTGGATGGCTTTACATACAAGACTAGTGAGGCTTATGGGCCTGCAGTTTCCAGGGTCTGTAGATGGTCCACCTTTGTGCAGAGGGCTGACTGTTGCCTTTCTCCACTCATGAGGCATGAAGCCTGTTTGGAGGCTACAGTTAAATAGTAATTCCAGAGGCCCTGATAGGTCATGTTTCATGCTATTTAGGAGGCATCCTGGGATATATTCTGGGCCCACTAATGCAGTGTTCTTAGAAAGAGCATTAAGGACATATTCCCTAGTGATAGTAAGGGGAGTTATATTTGCTGATATTTCCTGAGGGGAGGTTGAAGAGGAGAGAGAGGAGTAAAGTTGGAGTTGAATTTATCAGTCAGGTGGTCTGTTATTTTCTGGCTCAGTATAGGTGGCTCCATTTACAATGAGCTCTCCACAAAATTGTGTATTGCCTTTGAGGTTGCAGACATAGCTAAAGAATGCTTTGTGGTTGTCCTTGGCCTGTGAGGCCTAAACTTAATATACTTAATATAATATTGTGATCTTGAGATGTATAAATTTACTAATCATATTACATGTGGAATTAAGATAATAAATTCCACAGATTTCACAGGGATGGATGTCTAGATTAATGTCCTTGGTTTAAGCTACAGACAAGTTTTCTTTTAAGCAAAAAAGTTTGAAAATAAGACAAAATGATGAAAGGCATTGGAAAGGGTAGTTTTCTCGCAGGTGGCAAGTCAGCTATTTTTTTTGTTAGCAAATGTTCTTAGTGGGAAATAAGTCTACAGGTGTGAAATTTACAAAGATTGTTTCATGGATCTGCAAAGTTGCTAGCAGCAGTTTTTCCCCTCATTAAAAGCTGCTTTACTTGGAGACTAGCTGTCTGCAGGGACAAGCAATGAATTATTAGACCTCTGAACACTGTACTTCTAAAATTTCTCTCAGTAGTGTAATTAATATGTAAAGGTAAAATGGCAAGCAGTTCAGTGAAGAGTTTGAAATTGTGGGAAGTGAAACATTCAAATATATGCTCCCCCAACAACCTTAATACTTTAATGCATTTAATGTAACAATACACTGTTTAAAGGTAGCCAGTGCACATTTCCTTATGGCTAAAAGTTAATTTTAATGAAAGCATCCAAATTGTTTTTCACATCTGGGAAGAGAATATAGGTAATAAAAGAAAAGACACCTATCAGTGTAAGCAGGAACGTAGTCCATAAGATGAGCTTTAACACTGGGAACCTTAATTTTACAATATATAATGCCTATATATGCAGTTGTACATTTGTGGCAACCGCTCCTATATTTGACTTAAAATGGGATGTTGGATTATGAAAATATATTTCATATCTTGAGTTTTTTCAATGAAAAAAAACATTTTTGAAAAATGTGACAGGTTCAAGCTGAGAATGCAAGAATCAACTACATCAGAGTTCAGCCTACCAAACATTAGTGAGTGCATGTGAACTAAAAGTTGGAAATACACTTTCAAAACATCTGTGATGTACAATAGGTGGGAGTCACAGCTTTCTGTCCATAACCAGTAAATGACCTTACAGGTCTAGATAAAAAGCAAAAAATATTGAATTATATCAAGAAATGTAGGGTGTAAATACAATGCTGCAGGAATTGTATCTGGATACAACTGAACTTGTGAATTTGAAAAAAAAATGATTTCTGGGTGGACATTCAGCAGAATATTAGGGATAAAGGAAAATAAAGTAATGATAATGACTGTTCGAGCGGGATACAATAATGACAGAATTTGAAAAAAGAAACAATGACATATTTCTGGTAAATAGGGGTTAATTACAAGGGAGGATTACGTTGGCACGTTTTTATATTCCATCTAAAACTATTACGGATCTTACTAAAAATTTGGGAGAAATAATCATATTTCAACAGGGATTTTTTACTGGTGGGGACTAGAACTCAGTTGGCAATAGTGATGCATCAAGGGGACATTGAAGGAAAAATATAACAAAATAGTAGATTTCTTAAGAAATACGAGAGTATTTGGTGTGGAAGATGTAATTCAATAGTAGGAACTCAGAATGTACATATTTTCAAAGGTACTATAACTGGGCTAGCCTGAATAGACATACTTCACAAGGACATGTACATTTAATTGAAAGATTTGGCACACATCCAATAAGTACATCAGTTCATGTACCATTAAAAACCAAGATAAAGATATTATGTACCCGAGTAAAACTGAGACACTAGCGCTTTCCTACTTGCAATATAAAGAGGAATTTAAGAAATGTATAGTAGAAATTACAGGGTTATTAGGGAAGATAATTTCTTCAGAAGGGATAACCAGGAAGTGTGATGCAATGAAAATGGAGATTAAAACAAGGCAGAAATAAAAGAGAAACAGATAATGAGAAAGAAGTAATCTAAATTATTTAAAGGGGTGACAAAGGTCAAAGTACTGCAGAATAAAATAAAATCTCACAGAAAAGGAAGAGGAGCAACCACAGAGTGCTAAGGGAAATGTAAGAGAATTTAGATAGTAAGCATTAATATGGAAAAGCCACTGATAAGCAACTTTTTTTTTATAACTACAGTGCACAAACATTTTTTGTGCAACAACATGGGGACCAGAAAGTAGAAACTTTTGGCAAAATGGCAGCGTTAATATATAGAGAAACTTTATCACTATGAAAAATCACGTATGAAACTGCCTGAAGTTCAGATACTCATCTTGCTGAAGTCATGGCAACTAGAAAAAAAAATTTATCTTAGAAAACTGTAAGTCCACTTTGGCAGCTGCTTCAAAGTGGGACTTTGACTAGGCCTGTAGAAGCACCATAAGATCCTGAGAAGGAGTGAGAGTCTTAGGGGATCGGAGAACAAAATTATCCTTAAGGAATGCTTTACAAAATTTGACAGAGGCCAAAAAGGAATTTTTCCAGTATGAAAGCTGGAAATCACAGCTAGCTGTACACCTTGATTGTGGAATAACTGGCCCCACTGTGGAAAACTGAGGCAAGAAAATCAAAACTGTTGGAAAAGGAGATGAGAAAGGATCCACTTATACTTGCGCATTTTCCTAGCTAAAGAAATTTGGAAAGATATCAGAATGTGTAGATATTGGGAAGACAGCCTGGACTGTCTAGTCATAATAGGAAGTGGAGAAACTATACAGTGAGCTTGAGGGCATGAATGTCTAGGTGAGACAGACCAGAAGGATGAAAAAGATCTGGAAACTGATCCAGGACCCAAGGAGGATGAACTAAGTTACCCCAAAGGAAGGAATACCACATCTGTTGAGGCTAGACTGGGGGGGCAAGGAGGATGACTTTGCTCTTCCGCTGGGATGCCTTCTGCAGAAACTTTAAAATAAGGGGAGTCTGTGGGTATGCATAAAGGAGAGAGTGGGTCTCTTGGTGACTCCTCCTCTGGGGGAGGATCACAGCAAAGTACCTGCTGCATTTGAAGTTGTGGGGAGAAGCAAACAGATCACTGCATGGCTGGCCCATACATATGACAATCTGCTTTGCCACTGACAAACTGAGAAATAATTCATGAAGCAGAACAGACGTACTCAATCTGTCTGGTTATACGCTGGACTTCTCCAGAATGTGAGTTGCAATTAGAAAGCAGTCGGAGATCACCCACTGCAACACTCACTGCTTCTCAACACAAAGTGTAGGGAGTGGGTTCCTTCTTGTTTGTTGGTATACCAGACTAATGATGTTGTCCATCTGTACAGCAATCAACCCCAGAGTGAGAATATCCTAAAATATAATAAACCACACGAAAAAAAAAAAAAATTGTATATAACCACCAAGCCAGTGACCACACCAAATTCTAGAAAAGCCGTTTATTCTCTCTGACGTCTTGGCAGCAATGCCTTCAAGGAGTATAATACATTCAAAAATCTAAACCTTTTTATAACAAGCACAATTAAATACAATCATACAATTAAGACAATTGAATCACTCAAATCAATATTTTAAAACATTTCAAGTAAAACCCGCCAATTGACCTCTGCATTCATTCCCTTAGGTATCACTTTATCAAATTTAAGTATATACAGGGCTTCCTTATATAGAAGCTTACTTTTAATATTATCATCTGTATAAACATTATCTATTTTTTCCAAAATTGATGCTTGCAGCCCTCAGAATAACCATGATGTACTTTATGAAAATGTTCAGCCACTGAACTCGCTTCTTTTCCCTTGTCAATGTCTCGAAGATGTTCCAAAAGCCTAATTTTAAAAGCTTTTTTAGACTTGCCAATATAAAACTTATTACAAGGGCACTTCAGGGCATAAACAATGCCCTCTGTATTGCATTTATAATGTCCTTTTACATTAAACCTGACACCATTAATTCTACCAAAACTTGGTATTATATGTTTGCAAGGCTTACATCTGCCACATGTATTGGTCCCATATCGATGAACTGTAGTATTTAAATTCATAGGGGGCATGACAAATTTCCCTTTAACTACATTTTTTTATATTCTTGGCAACTTTATATGATATTTTGAGTATTTCATGCATCCATTTTTCAGCAACTTTTACAGACTTAAGGAAGCCCCAATAATACCTGACTAAATTTATCACTATTTCACTAAAACAACTACATGCGGTGACAAAATATATATCCTACGCGTTCTCCCTATTTGTAGAAATTTCCAACTTATGTGTGACCATGTTTCTTTCACTCCCATCTTTTGTTAATTTATGCCACATATTGTTAAGTAACTTTATATCATATCCCCTGCATTCAAACATAGCACAAACTCTAGTAATCTCTTCCTGAAGCTCATTCCCCTCACTACATAGTCTATGTAATCGAACAAATTCACCATAAGGCAAAGCCTCTATGGTGTGAGGGGGGATGGCAACTGGATGCGTTTAGATATTGTACATTGCCCACAAATTTTCTATGCACCTTAGTACACAAGTCTAATGCCACTTGAAATACCTAATTCAACATCCAGAAATTAAGCTTATTTACCTATATGAATGCGTTCAAACTTTAAATTTAATCTATTTGCCTGCAAGCCATCAGTGGACTCATTTACTTAGTTTTCACCTCTCTCTCATAAAAAAATAAGATTGCCAATAAATCTAAAGTATCTAGTAACACGCTGACAATAAAATTCTGATCTATACACATACTCCAATTCAAATAAACCCATGCTTAAATTTGCATACAAGGGGCAAAGGCTGCCCCCATGGACATTCCCGGTTTCTAGTGAAAAATTTCTCCATTAAATTCAAAAAAGACATCCTAGAATGCCTACAACTCTAGGAGGACTGCTCTCATCTCCAGAACACTGATGTACAAATTGGCCTCTGAGGGAGACCACATGCCTTGAATGATCCTTCCTATGCAGTGCTCTTCACCACAGCTAGGAAGCATGCATGGTCACCATGGCTCTGGGTAAAGGGTGGAACAAAGGGACGGTGCTTGAACCCATCAGGCTACATGTGAATACTGTGATTTGTATGGGAAAGTTCATGGGATGTAGTCTTATTGACCACTTCACCACCAAAATCCACTGTAGCACACTCATATAAAATCTCATCAGTGGAATAGGTATTACTGTGGGAGCCATGGATCCTAGGAGTGTAAAGTCAACTTGTCTGGGAGGTATTTGAAATAACAGTAGTCAAATGGCTTGATTTTGTAATGTAGACAGTCTTGAGTGAGGTAGCCTTGCTATCTGGGAAACGGTGTCTAAATGAATGCCTATGAACTCCAGGACTTGTATGGAAGAAAGGTGCAAGTTTTCATAACTGACTGTGAAGCCCAGTTTAAAGCAAAGATGAAGGTAAACTCTGGTGCAAATCAATAAATGCTTGGTGGGAACATCGAGAGCCCAGTCATCGAGTTAGAGGAACAAACAGAATCTTAGCAATCGTAAGTGAGCAGTGACCACTGGCCATGCATTTGAACACTTTGGGGCTGTGGTGAGAACAAAAGGCAGGGTTCTTAACCAAAAATGACTGGCTCCCAAATGGAAGTAAAGAAACCTCCTGAAGAGTCAGTCCATTTTGATGCGATAATACACACGTCCTGGAGGTCTACCAAGCACATCCAATACTCCCTACATAAAACCATTAGTATGAAATGAACTGTGAACATCCAGAACTTAAGAATGTTTGACAAACAGGTTCAAATGGCTCTGATCCAACACTGGCCTAAGGTCTCCATTTATCTTTGGCACCAAAAAGAATCTTGAATAAGTTCTGAACCCTTGCCAATGTGGTGGAATCTACTGGATGACTCTTTTTGTTATCAGCTTTTGTGTTTCTAAGGATGTGTCTTTTTCTGATGGGTACATTGGGTAATTTCTTTGAACATTTCAGTGAAGGAAGGGAAAATGAAATACACTACTCTTTGGTAATAAACTGCCTGCACCCAGCCATCTTTAGTGACACATCTCCAGGCTTCCAGGTGCAAAGATAAGCACCCCTCCCCAAATGCCTCCAGTGTGCATCAGTTGGACAATCCTTCAAGAGTGCTGGAAAGGCTGCTTGGCATAGCTCTCAACCTCTTAGCACAAGAAATCTGAACAAAGCCTAAAATAATGCAGAGGACAAAGGCCCACAACTAGTGATAATTTTTAAATACTGCTGTTATAAACTGAGAAAGTTGCTGCAATAAAAGGTTTTGTTTTGCATATATTTATAGAAATATATTTAGCCTGAAACTCAGATAAATGTTATAAGTTAGTAACTTCAATTCTCAGTGATTTGCCAGAAAATCACAAATTTTATGGGGAATAGACTAAAACGGACACAAAAATCTGGACAATCTGAGAAAGTCTGTACAGTTCAGGGGTATACTTCTTGGTGAAAGGACCCATGAACACTTGCTTCTGCAGAACTTCTCTGTCACAAGGGCAATTGTCCATTATTTACAGTTCTCCTCTGCCTCAGGGAGACTGGACTCCAAAGGAATCCTGGGAAAAAATATGAGGCTTTTGGAACCACACCTTTTTCAGGTTCCTGGAGAAGGTCCTGTAAGGGGGTAGAAAACCATATTCCTATTGCAGACAGATTTTTCTCATCCTGTTTGCTCCTGCAGAGACGGTCTTTATTCTTGGCTCAAAAAAGGGGTTAATCCTTCAAAGGAACCACTGATGACAGACATCTTAAAGTGCTCCACAAAGCTGCATAAGCGTATCCAGGAATGTCTCACACCATAATGTCTGAACCTGCTGCTCTAGAAATGCCCTGCATAACAATGGCGATCAGACGCATGGGGGCATTTGAGAGAGACTGAAGGGTGGCCAGTTGTGAAGATATAGTTTTCTTGTCCTCTGCAGATATGGACCCCGAGAGGGTCTTGCAGAGTTCCTAAGTCAGGTCACTCTGAAACCTCGTAAGATGTGCCAAACAGTTCAGTGATAGTAGTGCAAACATTGCTGAAGCAGATTCCCTTCCGGAATCTGACCAAGGCCCTAGACTCTGATGGGGAGAAGGACAGTAAGACTCTCCTCAGCTAGTTCTGTTTTAGTCGTTGCTCCCACCAACACATCAACTGAATAGCGCTTGCTCCAGTGTCTATTTTTTTTGGTACTACTAGGTATTTATCAGGTTTCTTGGAGATGGGTTCTTCAACATCAGGATCTTTCCATGCCCGATGAGAAGTGAAATACGCCAGAGGGGAGACCACCCAGGAAGTAGATGAGCCAGTGAAAAAGGCCTCAAGGAATACAGACTACTCCTGAAAATAGGCTTCAGAAGACCAACCCCTTTCTGTCTCAGAAGCCTGAGAATCTCTCTGAATGAGACGTCTTTAAAGGTTCGTCAAAGTCCATGCCTTCTCTTAGTGGCAGCTGTGGGGAGTTAAGGTGTCTCCTCTTGCACTTGTGACTCTGAGTAGCTTCCCCAGGGTAAAGATCTGCAGAAGACTCAGAAGTCTGACAGGAGTCCTAGATGAGGACTGATTCAAGGGTGTTTTAGACATACTGACCAAATGGAATGGAATGAACAGGCTCAGATCACGGAATAGACTAAGACTTCCAAGATAGCTAGAGATTCAGTAAAGGCTTAATTCTAGCTCTCCCAGTGTGAAAACAGAAACTTAGAAGAGAAAGCCAGTGGACTTATATTTGTGTGTAAATGTCAGTAACTGGCTAGTAAGACCACTGCCTGGATGCCAGGAAAAAAGAATAAAAAGGACATGAAAGAAAATCAGCTACAAATAATGAGAAAAACACACTGACTGGAAAAAGTACTGCAGCTGGTCAGCAAAAAGAAGTGCAAGCTCCAGTCATGACTTCTGGTAACCTAGAGGAAAACAACGCAAATGCACACAGACCTGATTATTTTAAACAAACAACGCAAATGCACACAGACCTGATTAAAATAAACAAAACACTGATGAAGTGTATCAACTCAAACAACAAAAGGCTGGAAAAAATAAGAGAAACTTTAAACAGATATTCAGATGAGGTGATAAAACTATAAAAATCAGACATCGAAATGAGAAAAAGGCTGGCTGAACACAAGACTGCTCAAGAAGAGATATTTCAAAAAATAATAGAACAAAAGGACAACCTGAGATTTTCTAATGTAGTCTGGAAGGAACAAACCATTAATTTTATGAAAGCACAAATAAGCAACTGGACTGGTATTCCACAACAGGAGCTGTTAATTGAAAGGGCACATTGTGTGTATGCTCCAAACCTGGCTAGGATAAAGCAACATAGACCTTTAATAGTAAAGAAGCAATCTTACCAGCAGAAGTTGATTTTGACAAAACTGTGGCAGAAGGACAAAACTACTAAAAGTGGGAGACAGCACAGTGTGTATGAAAATGATTACTCTCTGTACAACAGGTAGAAGAGTAAATTTATTCCACTATTCGGGGAATGTCAAATAGCAGGTGAGAGATTCAACCTTCTGCACCCAGATATCTTCAAAATATTCCTTCCTATAGGGACAAAGCATTTTTATGCAGTACATGCAAAGGAAGAAATACAAAAGTTTGTCCAACAAAAGTGAGCTGTGAAATAGGAGGAGATTCTGCTTCTTCTTCTGGTAATAAAGATCACAGAGAGACTGTGACAGTGAAAACTACTCAAATGTATCAATGGAAAATGCTTCAGAGAAGAGAAAAAGGAAAAGAGTTGACTAGAAGAAGGAGAACGTTGGAAATGAATAAAAACACTAACTTGGAAATTGACAAACTGATTAAAAAGCAATAATTATATTTGTGAAACATGACAGAGCAGGAAAACATGAAAATACTGGAATTTGCTGACTTTGTTAAACTTGTAAGGGACTCAAACATATGCCCTACCTCTTGTCATTAATGTTTGGAAAAATCCTTAAGAGATGGGAACAGGAGGGAGAAAGTTAGCTGTAAGCAAAACTATTTTTTTCTTAGTAATATTTTTATACTACATATTTTTCTTTGTATGCTATAAAGTTTTCTCAGCTATTTGTAAGTGCAAGGGAGATACTAATGTAAACAGATGCTCCAGTTTTTTCACTCACTTCTCTCTCCTTGTTCAGTTTTAAGAAATTTAGGCACTGCATTGTAAATTAAGAAAAGTCTTGTCAAAACAGCATGACAAAAGAAAAATCGATGTACTTTTTCTCATTCTTGCATAGGAGAAAACTGGATAAAGGTCCTTAGCTTTCTCTAAAAAGTTTCAAGAGAAAGCAAGTAAATGAAAAAGAACACTGAATAATATAAAGCTTTTTCTAGCTAACAAATGTATGCTTTTAGTAGCAACATAGTATCTGGTCCTCATATCTCCATGGAGACAATCAGATAAAGAGAAATGGCTAGCATGCAAAGTTTTCAGAAAGCATTCAAGGGTTCCCCTAGCTAGGAGAGCTATAAAGATAAGACAAAACCAAACCGCTCTTAGTGGAAAGCACAGGCTGTACCATGCATCTTAGTATGGATAACCTTTCCTTTAGGTTACCAAAGTCTATGAGTGTGGCTGTTAGTATGGGACACTTGTTCCTATAACAGGAGGGTAAAAATATTTGAATAAGTACATAGTTTTATGTGCTAGTATTAACTTAACAGGTTTGGGGGGAATTGAGGAGTTTTTTTTTCTTTTTACTTCAGGACCTTCAATAAAACACAATGTTTTGTAAGATGTGACAGGTTTAAATGGATATGACAAGAAACAATGGCAAAAACAAAGCAACCTGCCAAACAGTGTGTGCCTGTAACACAAAAGCTGGAACAAAACACTTAAAAAAGTTGCTGCACAAAAAAGGTGGTAACAGTAACTTTTTAAGACAATGATGTTTTCTGTAATGTCTTTAAAAGTCAGTGGTTCCACAGATAAATATACAAATGAAAGAGTGGCGAACTACACTAAAAATGTAGACTGCAAATATCTATCAGACAGGATACACATTTGGGAAAAAAAGACATGTGAATTTAAGGCCAACTTTGAAAGAAAAATTGCACAAGACGCTAAAGATAATCACAAGGCTTTCTTTAGTTATGTCAGAAACCTGGGTGGAAACTCCCAGATATGCTCTGAGTTAGTGCAAAATGACAAAAAATACACTGAACCCACAGACATTGCCAACATCCTGGCAGACAGGTTCAGTGCAAACTTCTCCCCCCCCCCCCCAAATGAGCAAATGACTATCCCAACAGAGTGTAGCCTCCCTGACATCACAGATGCACAGGTGAGAGCTGCCCTCTCCAAAGCAAATAACACAGCATCAATGGGACCGGACGGTGTCCCAGGCTGCGTTTTACATGAGCTCCAAGAAGAACTGAACCCTCACTTAAAATCACTGTTCAGTCTCAGCCTTACAACAGGATATGTACCCAAAGAATGGTGTACAGCAACAGTGGTCCCACTCCATAAAGGTGGTGCCACAACGGACCCCGGAAACTATCGCCCTATAAGCCTAACTAGCCTGGTCTGCAAAGCTATACAGCGTATCATCATGGAACTCAAACAAAGACATTGGGAACCTCCAAACACTGGATCCTACCCAATTTGGCTTTGTTAAGGGCAGATCTTGCCTCTTGAACCTGGTCAATTTCTTTGAAACAGTCACCAAGGCCATAGACGAAGGGAAGGTAGTCCACACAGCCTACCTTGACCTTGCAAAAGCCTTCGACACAATACCCCACTCGGGCATCATAAATAAGCTCACCAGCTTAAATATCAACCCCTATGTCACAAGATGGGTTGCAAACTGGCTTAGGGATAGAACCCACATGGTCAGAATTGCAGGTGCCATGTCAGACTCTAAACCAGTTACAAGTGGCGTCCCACAAGGCTCAGTCCTGGGACCTCTCTTGTTTGGTATATTATTTCTCTGAGGTACAGGCTAACATAGGAGGACTATGGCTGACAAAGTTTGCAGATGACTCCAAACTGGGGGCCATAATCGACTCGCCGGCTGACACAAGCATCCTCCAAAAAGGTCTCACAGAGACGGATAACTGGTGCCAGAGCCATGGCCTAAAGCTAAATGCCAAAAAGTGCATAGTCATCCCCTTTGGGAAAAACAAAGTGCCCACAAATTACCACATAGGTGGTAATCCATTAAGTACAGAAGAAGTAATTAGGGATTTGGGGACCCAAGTAGACTGCAATCTCTCCTTTGACAATCACATTGCCAAAGTGGTCAGAAAGACATTCTATATAGCCCACCTTATCACAAAGGGGTTCACATCTAGATCAAGAGAGGTCATTGTGCCCCTCTACTCATCACTCATCAGGCCCATAATTGAATACAATGCCCCATTTGGGATGTACCTTACCAGACACCTGCTACAACTAGAAAGACCCCAAAAGTACCCTCAACAAGAGGATCAAGGGACTCGAACAGATGCCCTACGCAGTTAGGCTAAAGAAACTCCAGCTCTACTCAGTTACTTACCGCCTACTCAGAGGCGATCTGTGCCTGATGTATAAAGCCATGTCCAACACAGAATTAATTGGCATGCTCCACCTCAAGAAATCCAAATCCATCAGAACTACAGGTTCCAGTGACTTAAACCTCAGCACAGAAATAAATAGAACATGGTGGAGGGACAGATTCATATCCCAGAGGCTCCCCTCACTCTGGAACAAAATCCCAATCCATGTCAGACAGAGCCCCTCAATGACCCTCTTCAAGAAGAATCTTGACGTTTGGATGGGAGATCGTAAATTTACCCCTGGGATCTCTTCTGTGTCACTGCTAGACAGAGGCACGGTAAACTAACCTTAAATGGGCTATCTTATGTGACCTACTATACAGAGGCACACAGTCAACTAATCTAAGAAAAGTGGCGAAAGCCAAACACTCTGGATAGGCTTGTAAATGCCCTAGGGCAGATAGCCTAGTATCAACCTATGAACCTATGAACCTATGAATTTGATAAAGAAAGGTTTTCAGGATGGTTATTCTGCACAATGACTGGGACAAAGGAAAACCGGAAGAGTACTTATATTAATTGCAAGAAGAGATCCAATAGTGACAGAAAAGGATAAAAAAGATAATGGTACACTTGTAGCACTAAGGAGCTACTGGCACTGAAGGATTACACTGGCATGTATTTATATTCCATATAAAACTGCTATAATGCAGCTTAAGAAAATTCTGAGAGAAATAATCAACTTTCAGCAAGGAATATTACTTGTAGGCGGGGAGTAGAATTTGATTTGCAGCAGTCAAGACGTGTCTGGGGGGCCCAGAAGGAAAAGTAAAGCAGGAGAGATTTTTGAAGAACTTAATGAAAATATCTGGCATGGAAGACGTGAATTCAGTACTAGCAGTTCAGAGTGAATTTACATATTATTCCCCAAGACACAAAAACTGGACTAGGCTAGACAGAAATTAAATTTCATAAGAACATGTGCATTTAATTGAAGGTCTTGATATACACCCAATAACTATTTTAGATCACGTGCCAATAATAACTAAAATAAAAACACAGGGTAATAAAATAAAAATGAGACACTAGCACTTTTCCACCTGTTTGTCGAAAAAGAGAGACATTTAAGGATTGCGTAGTACAGATTATTCAAGAGCTATTAGAGAGGATAGAAATTTCTTCTAAAAATGTAGCTAGGGAGTGTGATAAAATTAACATGGAGTTTAAAAATAAGGTAAAAATAAAAGAAAGGGAGTTATGGTTAAGAAGTAACAAGAATTATTTACAAGGACTGACATGTTAAAGTATTGCAGAACAAGGGGAATCTCTCAGAACAAGAACAGGATCAACTTCAGAGTGCTACGCAGAAAATAAGGAATCACCTCAATAATATGCATGAGTTTAAAAGGATTGCTGTCAAGAAACTGTTCTTTGATAACACTAGAGTACAAAAACTTTTAGCACAATGACTCAGGGCCGCAAAATGTAGAAAGGGCTGTTGCCAAGCTTTGGGAGCCTATAACAAGGAAGGTACCAAGAGATCCATTAGCGGTATTACAAGTATTTTGGAAATTTATGAAAGTCCGTATAAAGCAGAAAAATATGAGAATCAAAAAAAGATACAAATGTAAATGTTTATGGAAGCATTAAATATGCCTAGGGTAGAGGGAGGTAGATGAGGCTCAATTACAAACTTAAGACAGGAAGAGATGAGATAAAAATTGTGATGTACAGGAAAGTCCCCAGGAATAGATGGGATTTCTGTGGAAGTTTGGAAGTTAGAAGGAAAAAAAAACTGATGAAGATCTGGAAGGTTTTGTTTAAAAGTATGTTAAAAGGAGAACTACCAACATCCTGGAAGAAAGCAGTGGTAGCTGTAATACCAAAAAAAGTGTAAAGCTCCATCAGACCCAGTTTCATACAAGTCCATTTCAAAACTGAACCACAATTATAAAGTGTTCATGTCTATAATGGCTAAAAGAATGACAAAAGTAATCCCAAAATTGATAGATATGGATCAATGTAGTTTTGTGGAGGGGAGGAAAACATTCGCAGAGCACTGATGATCCAGAAGGAAGCAGAATGTAAGAAAATACCATTGTTGTTGGTGGGTCATGATGCACAGAAAGCATCTGACAGAGTATGCTGGGACTTTAGGAGCAAGGTAATGGAAGCATTTGCATTTCCTGAAAAAAAATATAAAGTTGATTAGGAGAATATAAGAGGGATCAGAGGAGAAAATTAAATTGGTTGGGGTTCATTATGATAATTTCTGCTTCAGCAGAGGAACAAGGCAAGGGTGGTGTCCTCTTTCCCCTTTACTTGCATTAAATGTGAACCACTGGCAAAGAAAATAATGGACTCAAATTCAAGCATATAATTGGTATGGTAGTCAAAAAAAGCTGGCTCTCTCTGCAGATATTATTTTATACCTGACAAAACCAGAAAGAGACATTACAGTGTTGTGGAAGACAGACAGTTTCATATCTTTTTGGGATACAAAATTAATGAAGCTAAAACAGACAGTAACGGTAAATTACGTACCCAAACAAATTGATTCAGCAATCTCCTTATTTATGGGGACATGATCAGATGAAGTACTTATGAGTATGGTTTAAAAATAATCCTAGTGTGGCAGCTAAGGGTATGTGGGAAGAGACTTAAAAGATAAAAAAACTGAGAAAATGGAAGGAATATGGATAATAAGATACAAGCAGTTAAAATGGTTGTTAGCCCTTTTAGTCTTATACACAGATCAGGCACATTTTTATCAACCAGAGTGGATAGCAATTAATTAAGAGCTGAAGGACTTTATCTGGGAGGGGAAAACTGCAAGAGTTAAGTGGAATAAGCTAATTCTTCCAGTAAAATAAGGAGGATTGTCATTACCCAATTTGAAGGGGTATTTCAGAGCTATACAGTTAAGGCTCCTATACAAAACACAGGCAGAAAACTAATTTGAAGTGGAAATGGATGATGTTGAAGTGGGGAAAAGCTCAAGAAACAAGGAGAAACTGGGATTTTGGATGCAGGCCTTAAGGAGAAAGTACACTTGTGTACACTTACCATAAATGTAGATGTTCGAGTGTATTCACTGTTACAGTCATTACATTTGGGTTATCTGCTTGCAGTAGCCCTCAGTCGGCCTGAATAACAACGTCTTGGGTCCTACGTCAGTTGCTGTCTCTTCTTCCGTGATGTCAGGGGTATAAAACATGCAGCCAATGTCATTACATCCGTTTTTCTTGCCCCAGATGTCAGGTGCCCCCCTAATGGGAAGCAATTAAATCTATAAATATACGTTACACCTCAAACAAAAAAGCAAATACAACAAAAAGCGTTTAAGCATTGAAAAGGAGAGAAGAGGTATAGCCAAAAAAAGTCAGGGGGCTGGAGGGAGGGTAACCAGGACTGCAACAGTGAATACACTCGAACATCTACATTTATGGTAAGTGTACACAACTGTAGTATGTTCTTCGTGTTTCACTGTTGCAGTCATTACATTTGGGTAGATTCCCAAAGCTAAGGATGGGAGGAGGAATTTAGATAGCATTAAGACCAGCTATAAGGCCCTGCAAAACTGCTGTGGCAAAGCCAGCTCTGGATTTAAAGAAAATTGGCAAATGGTAATGCTTGGTGAAAGTTTGTACAGAACTCCAGGTAGCAGCTTCTAGGATGTCCCTGGTAGGTACGCCTCTGAGAAAGGCCGTAGAGGTAGATGCAGCCCTGGTTGAGTGGGGTCTGATACTCTGTGGGATAGGGTTTCCATGGTGCTTATAGCAGAAATTAATGCAATGGCCTATCCATTTGGAAATGTTTTGCTTTGAAACTGCCTTCCCCTCTGTCCCTGCAGCAATTGCCACCAGCAGTTGTTCAGATTTCCTTTGAGGATTAAGTCCTGTCCAAGTAGAATCTAAGTTGTCTGTGCACATCTAAGAAGTGCAGTATCCATTTCCCTTTGTTCTGCGGATTAGGAAAGAAGGTTGGCAAATGAATGGACTGATTAAAGGCCACACTGGAAACCACCTTTGGCATGAAAGAGGGATTGGTCCTGAGGGACACCCTGTCAGCATGAAAGATGATGAAAGGCTCCACTGCCATAAGGGCCTGTAATTCAGATACCCTTCTTGCTGAAGCGATGTCTAAAAGGGAAGCTGTTTTCCAGGAAAGGAATTTTAAATCTGCAGTAGCACATGGCTCGAAAGAAGGAAGGGTGAGTTTCTCCAATATAAAGTTAAAGTCCCAGGGTGGAGATGGAGCTCTCCTGGGTAGTCTTAAATTTCTGGCCCCTCTGAGGAACTACTTGAGCAGTGGATGAGAGAAGTGGGGAGGTTCTGTGTTATAATGAGCTGAAATGGCTGAGGTATGAATTTTTACTGAGGAAAAAGACAGACCCTTGTGAAGCATCTCGGTTAAGTATTGTAAAATCTAAGGCAAATTGGGCACTGCTGTGCTCATCCCTTGAGACTGGTTCCAGGCACAAAATCTTTTCCATTTTTCAGCATAAGATTTTCTAGAACTAGGCCCCCTTGCCTCTAAAATGACATTCATCACTGGTTTACTGAGGGATGGTAAAGGAGAGCTTAGGCAATTAGGCAGGCTGCTAGGTTCAGTGTTTGAAGCTGAGGGTGCGGAATCTGGTTCTCCTGCTGAGACAGCAGGATAGGAGTCCGAGGCAGGTGTCATGGGGCCAATAGTGACACACTGAGCAGGGGGGGTACCAGTGTTGGCGTGGTCAGACTGGTGCAATCAAAAGCATCCTTGGTTTGTCTTGTTTGATCTTTAGTAGCACTTTGGAGAGCAGAGGCAGAGGAGGAAAGGCATAAACTGCTAGGTTTTTTCAGCTGAAGGACAGAGCATCCACCTTCCAATCTTGTCTGTGGAGAGTCCTTGTGCAAAATTTTTCCAATTGATAGTTCTGGGGATAGGCAAACAGGTCTATATATCTGTGCTCTCCCATTTGCTTGTCAACATGTTGAAAATCCTTGGTTTCAGTTTCCACTTGTGTGGGTCCATGAGGTTTCTGCTTAGTCCGTCTGCCAGTGTATTTAGTTTTCCTGGCAGGAATTGAGCTTCTAGATGCACTTGGTAGCTCAAGGCTGTGTTCCACAATGCCATGGCTAGTCTGCAGAGGGGGTAAGAATGTGTACCCCTCTGCTTATGTACCACATAACACTGGTGTTGTCCATCTTTACCATTAATTGTCCTGGAAGAATGATTTTTGAAGGCCATCAGGGTATTCTGTACAGCTAACATTTCTTTATGACTGATGTGAAGGTGCATTTGAATTGGGTTCCATTTGCCCTGAAGAATGCACTTCCTTGCCAGGTGCGCCCCCCATGCATAGTCTGATGAGTCTGTTAGGGTTTGGGCGGCAGGGGGTAGTGTGAATGGTAGTCCCTTGTTTTGGTGGCAGGCCTTTGCCCACCAAAGGAACTCTAGGCGTAGACAAGGAATGATGGGAATAATTGATTCTAGATCCTGAGAATGTTGACACCATAGGCTTTTTAGATTTCAATGTTTCCTTATATGCAGTCTTGCATATGGAATTAGAAGAATGCAGGAGGCCATGAACCCCAAGGCTTGTAGTATTTGCCTTGCAGATAGAAGGGTTTTTGTGGTCACTTGTTTGAAGTAGGTTGTCAAGTGAATTTGTTTCTCTGGCATGAGGAAAGCCATCTGGGAAGTTATATTCAGGCTTGCTCCAAGGAATATAATTTGTTGACAGGGTACCAGGTGTGATTTCTTTTTGTTTATGGTGTACCCCAGACAAGTTGGCACCCTTTGTATAAAAGCCAGAGGATTCAAAAGTATGTCCTGGCTTTCTGGCTGAATTAGACAATTGTCCAGGTATTGGTATATTTGAATATTTCTTTGCCTGCAAAATGTAATGACTGGAGCTAGGCACTTTGTGAATACCCTGGGTGCAGTAGATGAGCAAAAGGGCAGTGTAGACAACTGAAAGTGTGTGTAGCCTGCTTTGAAGCGTAGGTATCTTCTGCAAGATTCCCTGATTGGGATGTGCAGGTATGCTTCCTTTAAATTTAATGTTGCCAACCAGGCATCGTTGCTTAGCATAGGAAGCATCTGGTGAAGAGTCAACATCTTCAATTTTGGAATCACCAAAAAGGTGTTTAGAGTAGGCAGGTACAGGATAGGACGTCATGAATTGCCTTTTCTGGGTACTGGCAAAAATCTCAATTAGAAACCTTGTCCCTTTTCTTCTTCTGGTACCAACTGAAGAGCCCCTATGCTTGAGAGAGAGACAGTACTAGCTTTTGGGCCTCTGCTCACGGATTTGGAGGTAGATCCGGCCAACCGCTTGGAGTTGGTAATGTGTGTAAGTGAAATCTGTATCCTTGGGACACTATATTTAAAATCCATTTGTCCTGGGTAATGAGTCTCCAGTTCTTTGCATGAAGTTCAAACTTTCCCTCCAAAGGGGCAGTCAGTTGATAAGTGCTTGGAAGTTTTAAAAAGAAGTCACAGAGACAGTTTTCCATAAGGGGGAATTTTATTACTCCCAGATTTGGAAGTGGAGGCCCCCCCCACTGATTAGTCCTGTGCGTCCCCTGAGACTGAAGCCTGGGTGCTCTGCTGGATCTGGATTTGGACTGAGAAGGTCTGGAAGAGGCAGGAAAGGACCAATTCTTAGAAGGCCAATGCCTACTAAATCTTGGAGGTTGTACTTGTAAATCTTTAACAGTTTGCATAGATTTAGCTTTTTCATCCATCTTTTTAAGAACTTCTTCTGCCCTGTTGCCAAACAGGCAGTCCTGATTTAAGGGAGCATCCAGTCATTTTGTTTTAACATGATCTGGCAAGGAATGCTCCTTAAGCCAAGCATGCCTTCTAAGTACAGACACAGTTACTGCAGCCTGCAAGATGCCTCTAGTGAATCAAAACCACATTACAATGTATGTTTACCAACTTGTTCAGCAGAATGCATTAAATCCTGTAAATCCTTAATTTCAGCACAACCAGGAAACAACAACATTTTCTGTTTAAAAAATCCAATAATATGCAGCTGATACTTTAACATACGAAACTGGCAATTCAAGGTCCCAAAGTTGCAGAAGTGTATACCTTCTTACCCCATCTATCCAGAGCCCTGAAGTCTCTATCAGAGGGGGTAGGATTTTTGGCAGTAGTAGCTTTAATGCCCTTGGGTCCCTGTGAAACGGTTTCAGGATCCACAGTAGGATTTTTGAAAAGGAACTTGAGAGTCAGGAACGTTGTAATATCTATCAGGTTTTCTGGAAGCAGGAGGTAAAGAGTCAGAGGCCATGCTAGATTCCGAAAAGGCATCATCAACAATGTCCAGTACAAGCGGTATAGCTAAAGGCCTGTGCTGGGGCAGGAGTAAAAAAATCCCCAAGCCTCTTTATAGAATCAGAGAAATCCTGACTTTCCCAAAGAAAATGCTCCTTGAGAGTATGCCAGGTTTCACCAAAAGAGAAATCCTCTGGGGGGGGGGGGGGGGGGGGGGCAGATGGAATAGAGAACAGCATCAGAATCCTCATAGTTAGATAAGGGTCAATCCTAGTCATCAGAGGAAACAGAAATTTCAGAATCCTGGTCAGAAGTATCATAAGCAAACTCAGTCCTAGGTCTCAGAGGGGGAAGGTTGGCTTCGCCTGATTATAGTAATAAGATCTTCAGTCATTCTTATCTTAGGCATAGAGGCCTGACTATGTGGTCTGGGCGTCAGTTTTCTAGGCATGGTTCGAGTTTTAGGCCTTGAAGAAGAAGATGGCGTTGGTTTAATATGCAATCAGTAGGCCTGAATACACCCTCAGAAGCTGGTGCCTGCACAGCAGCTCCGGACCTAACCAAGGTAGAGACATCCGCAGGCTCCAAAGTTGAAGCATCTCGCGGCATACCGGACTCCGTATGGGTCTCAGCAGAGGCTTGCGAATCTGAAGTAGCGGGTGTCAGGGGCTGTGAAAGCACCTCACTGAGTACCGGCGAACTGGGCGGTCTCTGTCTTTATCTTTGTGTTTTTTCTGAATGTCGGTAGTCGAATGGCTTACAGAAGATATATCAGGATAATTGAACCGAGCATCAAAATATTTAGAAGTGCAAATATACTGCCGATGGATAGTTCGTAGTTTAAATAAGGCACAAAACCAACAGGGAGGTACATCGTGGCCAGGGCCTAGGCACGGAATACAGTATGAATGAAAATCTTTATGAGGTATTTTCTTTCCACAAGAAATGCAATTATTTACTTTTACTGACATCAGATTAAAGCAAGAAAAAGTTTCCCAAATGGGGTACTTTGCTTTTAGTTGAAGACTTCGGTTCTGAAACTCGAAAATGAAAATTTCATGAGTCGGCCGACCGGCACTTGCAAACTGCTTCTTCTTTGGGCACCGCATGGCAAGAAAGACTGATGTAATGACGTCAGCTGCATGTTTTATACTCCTGACGACCTGACGTCACTGAAGGAGAGATAGAAACCGACGTAGGACCCAAGACTTTGTTAATTAGGCCGAGTGAGGGCTACTGCAAGCAGATAACCCAAATGTAATGACTGCAACAGTGAAACACGAAGAACATCAACAATAATCATACAGAATATTATATCCATAAAGTAGCAGAAAGTATTCTAAGAACTAAGCCAACACAGGAATATAGAAAGGAGATTCTGACAATAGAGATGACTGCAATTAGGGATACAGACAATATGCAACAGGGGGGCTGTAATTTACTGGATAAAACTGGCAAAGGATAACAATGTATTGGGAGCAAACCACAAGAGATGGAAAGACAACAGAATGGCAAGATGCTAAGAATTTATTTGGACTGCAGGTCAGAGACTGCCTTCCCTATCAAGGATTGATATTAAGAGTATAGAAAAAGAGTGCAATGGGGGGGGGTCCTAAATGAAAGACCAGCACTGGCAGAGTTTTTAGTAGAATCTAGAACAGAAGCTGCCATTAAAAAAGGAATAATTGGTAGAACATAAAAAATACTGCATGATAACTATAAGAATCAATCAGAGGACATTAGAAAGGATTAGGAAGAGAGATTAGATCAGCAATTCACAAAGAAACAATGGGAGAATGCATGTATGCCTCCCAAATATGCAATATCATCTAGAAAAGTTAGAATTTTTTGTTTGGAAGTGTTTGCATATATATTTTTATACCCCAGACAGATTCCAAAGAATTTTTCCTGATGTAGATTGCAAATGTTGGAGGTCTGATGAGGAAGAAAGAAAGGGGGCTGCCCCCCCCCCCTGCTTACGCCATTTAGTTGTTTTTTTTAATTTGCCTTTTTTTTACGGTATTCAGTGTTTTACTTAATCGATCAATAAAGCTCGACCTTTACTGATTCGATTAAGTAAACTTTCGATAATGTGATATAGATGCGGATATACATATGCCTCCCAAACATACAACAAAATCTAGAAGATTTAGGATTTTTGCTTGGAAATGTTTACATACATATTTTTATCCCCCAAGTAGACTTCAAAGAATTTGTCCTCGGGTAAATAGCAAATGTTGGAGGTGTGATGGGGAAGGAAGAGGTAACTGGGAACATCTTTTCTGGGAGTGCAGTGTGTTGGTGGACTTTAAAGATTCCCCGCGGGATGCACTATCTGAGATTCTGCGTGGGCAGATTGGTGTGACAAGGGAGATTTTCTCAGAGCTATGATACAGACTTGGAACTGCCCAGATGTGGTAAGGCCTTGCTGTCTCTAATTATGGTGGCTGCCAAAAAAAGCCATTACTAGTAAATGTAAATAGAAGTCTAAAACAGCTATATTAGAAGTAGTGATTATAGTAACAGAGATAAACAAATGGAATTGAGATATTTAGAAAAAGGTAGGAGCAAACTACGTAGGAAAATATGGGAACTGTAGGGTCAATACCTACAGGGAAGGAATGAGGTTTGACAGAAGGCAGGACTTCAATGAGCTATGTAATGGTCAACTGAAAACAACTGGGTAGATTATAAGTGGAGTATAATGTTTGCAACTGGGAGTGTCAGTATGGTTTCGAATGTAAAATGCTTCCAACTAGAATTATGTTGGTGTGGTTTGTTTTCATTTATATAAATATATGATTGCTTATGTAGTTAGTGATGGTTTACTACAGATATTTCTTGTTTAAAACAAAGAAGAAACTGAACAGTTTATGTAATGCTGCTTAGGTTATTTATATATATATATATATATATATATATATATATATATATATATATATATATATATATGAAGCATAACATTTGTTAATTTTAACTTAATACAGTCTTATTACTTTATAAAAGTAAATGTGCCTCTGTCATAAGTGATAACTCAAAGGTGTTTAAAAATTTACATTTCACAGGAACACGTGTATTCAACTGAAAGTCTTGATATGCACCAATAAATATTTCAGGTCATGCACCAACAGTAACCAAAATAAAAACATAGAATAATGAAATAAAAATGAGACACTGGCGCTTTCCCACCTATATGATGGAGAGAGGAATTT